>NC_142928.1:126417613-126565113 GCF_046866305.1 Octopus bimaculoides
ATAGATCCCATGCAGCAAACACATTAAGAGCTTGAAGGTCTTTAATAATACTTCCAATCATTGGCAGGATAGGATTATGTGCACAAAAAAATCTTCTGCTGAACCAACACCAAAGAACCCATATTATATACATCAACTGAGATGGTTCAAAAATGCAGTAGACCTATCTGGTTTATGCCACCACCTCTCCCATAGGATCTTCTATAGCCATCTGCTTCTTGGTCAACGTGTGGCTAAAGGACTAAAGAAACTGTTGAATGGCCAAGTGAAGATCACTTTGAAAAGAAACAGCTTCAATCCTTCAAAAGTGCTTCACTGTTTGCCACTCATTTAGGCATTCCCAATGATGAAGGAAATTGACACACTCTCAATTCTACCAATAGAGACAGGCATAGAAGCATTGCATGTAACATTAGAATTGGCTCTTCCAACTAAACACTTACATGTCCTGTCTGTAACTGAAGTTGTACAACAAGGATTAGGATGAAAGGAAAGATGATCCACAATGGATTTTCATTGGGCAACCATAAGCACATGCATGTGCATATTTACATGTGCATTTGTGTAAGGAGCACATGGGGCTGAAAGGAGATTGTTATCCAGTACAAGTGTTCTGATATCTCAGGAAACAATTACTTAAAAGTAATTTTATAAAGACATACTTTCTTTGGGAGAGACACAGACAGGCAGAGAAAGAGAGAAACAGGCACACAAAGTGAGAGTGACAAGGCAGACATAGATACAGAAAATTCTTAGGATTTCCAAAAACATCCAGTTATTCATTTAATAATATACCAAAATATTTGTCTGTTTCTAATTTATTTAGTCTCTCGTTTGTTTATATATGCTCACATACCAAAATATAGTCTACAGTCAATTGAGTGCATGTGTGTGTGTATCACCATCATCATCAATGTCATCAGCATTTTAACATCCCCTTTACTATGCTTGCATGAGCCACACATAACTTGTGGCAGATTTTCTCTAGCCCGACATTATTCCTATCAGCAACCCTCATGTTTCTAGGCAAGATTAATATTCCTCTTAATGCTTCAAACAGCTCACTGACCAAATATATTTCCATCAAATATAGACCATTTGTATGAACAATGACTGTTTTTGATCAGTATACAGATGTCAAGGCAAGAAGGAACACACGTGCACATGTGCTTCTTTACAGTTTCCATCTAATAATTCAGTCACAAGGCATTGGCCAGCTCGTGGCCACAGATGACATCAGTCAACAGTGACAAAGTGGGGAAGAAACTTTATGCCATGTAGTTCCCATGTGAACATTTTAACCACTCAGCCATACACATGTGTAAGTGTTCAGAGTCTAACACTGTAATTCTCCAGTCATTAAAATATCAACACATTAAAAGACAAAATTTATAAATTCAACAAAATCAAGTTAATTCAGTAGTAAAAGAAATACCAAATTTGAAAAGGAAATACATTTTGTTTCAAAAGACTTACTGAGACAAAATTATCACTGCAAAGAGAGAGGGGTGGAGTGCATCTTATATATGAGAAAGAAAAGAAGGAAAGACAGGAAGAGGTGAGAAGCAAAGACAAGTGATAGATAATGCAAAAAAAAAAAATAATACATAAATAAAATAACCCTAGAAATGGCAATGAACCACTTGATAACAGTAATAAAAGAAACAAACTAATGATTCCCTGAAAACATAAAGTGACATTACCAAATACCAGCTTAATTTTCTAATAACCTACTTCTTTAAGTCAACACACTGTCCTTGGCTTTGTTTTGTCTCAGTCACACAGCACATAAAATATCAATACACAATTCACATGTGTATTTTTCTCCAGGGGAATTATAGCTTGCTTAAAGTTAACAGCATCCTGAATTTCCAAAAAAAAAATTTTAATAGATTAAGAAATATTGGTGGTAATTGATAATCTATACCTGAACAAAATTAGTCCTTCAGTTTACTTAAATATAAAGAACTGGTTCTTCTCACAAGGGAAAATCTCTAATTATAAAAAAAAAAGTTAAATTATTCATAATAAAGAAACAATATTCAAATATGAATTTGCCAATCTGTTTAAGACTATTCTCTATGTTTTAGGGTCTTTCAATTCTTTCAATGCAAGGAGTGATTTTAAAACAAAAATTTCAAACTGATGAATTTCATTTTGTTTTGTTCTGTTTAGCCCCATGTCAACCCCAAATTAAACAGACTTATGAACAAAGGCATTCCAGCCATGACAATTTCAGTTTTTTCTCAAGTACAGTGCACCCAGAAAAACATTATTCAATGTGTTGGTTCTTTTCTAAGACACTAAAGTATGGTTTGAGGAGGATTTGGTTGCTATTTCTAAGTGGCCAGATAACAATCACACACAAACACAAAATTATGTGACAAAGTCAAGAAATGAAGATAACACAACTACTTCAATTTCAATAGGTCACTAGGATTAGTGTGATAGTGATGGTCTACATCAGAATGGGTTAGATTAGAAATAAAAATGAAAAATTAATGTGCTAAGTAACACATGGAGTAGAGTAAGAGACCTATAACATACAAAACGCTGCAAGTTTCCATGAGACAACCTGGTGCAAACCACACACTCAATTCATGGATTAAAGTAAAATCCTGGCTAAATGGGCAGTGATATATGTTGGACTGGTATGGTAGCTAGAGTCAGAAAGCCCAGAACAAAACAAAAGGAGAAAGGGTAGATAAAAGAGAAATTAACTATATCTGATATCTACGTCAAGTATACATAGCAAGGAGATAACCAGAAAGAGTTTTGCCAAAAGTATGGCAACATGAGAATCAAAGGTGAAATGTTTCAGATTGTAAAGTAGTGGATCAGTATGAATCAAGATGCCATTGGTGAAAAACAGTGAATGTAATAATAGTGGAATATTTACTCTAACCGAATGATGAGAAGTATGGAAATGCTATTACAAGTTGCTGAAAGAGGATAAGAATCTACCCCGGGTAGACTCAAAAGAGAGACTAACAACTGAGTTGACAGCTACACAACTGAAAAGGTCATTAAGAAGAAGAAGACAGCAACCTGTCCATCAAGGATAGTTACTGAGATGCTGAAAATTTCCAGTGAAGTAGGACATGAACTAGTTACTTGCACAGCAGGCAGTATACAAAGTGATCTGATCCAATAACTGATTAGCAGTATCATCATCAACAGTGACAAGGACAAAGGCAATGCTCTAGAAAGAAGCAACTACAGAGGCATCAAATTGATTGAACATATTATTGAAAAGTGACAAATAGTTATAGCACAATTAATTAGGAAGAAAATTAGGTTAGACAAAATGCAGCTGAGGTTTCTACCAGAATAGGATACAACTCATGCCCACTTAGGAACAAACCACTGTGCTAGGATAACAATCTAGGAGAGAAATTTAAAGTAATGCTACTGGAAGGAACCTGCAGAAGAAGGAAACCAAGGAAGACATAAAAGGAAGTAATGAAAACTAATCTCCAGAGGCTGAAACCTCTCTCACAAAGATGATGAAAAAAACTCACAACAGGTGATGAGACATTGTTCCAGAGAAGACCCATCCAACCCATGCAAGCAATAAAAAACAAATGGATGGACAGGGAGAGAGAAGGAGAGGAAGAAGCAGAGGAGATGTACATACAGGACCAACGCACTCCAGCTTATCACAGTAGATTGATAGAAAATCTTCAGTAAGATGGTTAGCATAAACAAATGCAACCAGTCACTACTATCAGCATCATATCAAGATTATTATTTGACTCGAGACAGTAGCTTCAAAGATCAGTGAAAACTGGAGTGTGCCAGGGCTTCTTTTTTCTTTCTTTTTTTCTTTTTTGCTAAGTATTGCGTGTGTGTGTGCGCGCGCGCATGAGTGAGTGAGTGAGAGAGAGAGAGAGAAAGCATGCATGCATGTGCATTGTACTTCCCAAAATGTTTTACACTTCTAAACAAATACATCTATAGACACCATGGTGGCACTGAAAGTAATACACATACACAATTAAGCCAATAGGTAGTTGCAGTTAAAAGAAACACGGCACTGAAGCACAAATTGGTATAGATGACGTTATCAAGTGTGTTGTTAAGCAGGTTCAAACTTTCCTGCTGCTAGCAGCTTCATTCAACCTTATATATACACATACTTTCACAAACATAGATACAAACAGATAGACACCTACATATACATTACACACACTACACACGTGCTTTTATTTATATATATATATATATATATATATATATATATATATATATATATAGTAGAGTAGGAAGAGGATGTAATTGACTTACACTCCTCTCAAGTTATTTCTTACAACAATAATACAACACCCATGAAACTCACTCCAAAAAACTAGGACACTAGAACAGTAAATTATTTATGAACTTACTCTTAGTTCATGTAAACAACTAATTACACAAACAAGCTCATCAGTTCAAATCCTGCCAGAATCCAGTTCACTTCTTTTTTTCTTCTAGGATCCATAAAATAAATATTTTAGTTGTTATGCCCCTCTTTTAAAATATATTCATTTATTCTTGGTGTTAGGAAAGACATCCAGCTGTAGAAACATTGCCAGATCAGATTGGAGCCTGGTGTGGCCTCCTGGCTTGCCTGTCTCCAGTCAAACTGTCCAACCCATGCCAGCATGGAAAATGGACATTAAACGATGATGATGATGATGGTTTAGACCATTAGACTGTATGTACACACCTAGATAGTGAGTGAAATTTGTTGCTGGAATGAACTTGTGCAGAAGTGTGCATGTATATGTGCATGCATGCATAAATAAATAAAAAAATAAATAAATAAATACATACTCGTGTAATTTTGTAGGCATGCATTTATGCTATATATGCATGCATAACAACATATCAAGAAAAGGTACATAGATGGAACAGAAAACATGATATCCTATCCAAAAATAAAGGTATTTTAAAAATCAAAAAATATCAACTAGATAACAGTTTACTCAAAGTAAGCAGCTTCGGCCTTCAAGACAGCTTCAAGGCAGTTCTGCAACCAGGAGCATGTGTTCTCACAGTGATACTGGGAAGATCTTCAGACATCTCCTTGACCTTGGCCACCAGCTCAGCCTTGATGTCACAGGAAGAGCAGTTGGTGTCTTTCTCAACTACACCCTACACATAAGTAATCCATGGGATTACAATCAGGGAAATTACAAGGTCAGAAATTGAGGCTGGTGAAGTTGTAGAAATCCTCCAACGACCATGTTTGACTCTTTTCTGAGACATGGCAAGGAATCAAATCCTGCTGCTACACATGCCTTTCAGCAACAACCCTCAACAGCTAGGGTTTGATCACGGTTTCCAGCAGCATCATATAGATGTCTGATTTGAGCTTAAGGCCCTGTGCATGACATCACCCTCGCTGGAGACACATTCAAAGATCATCACCTTCCTGCTGACCACAGTTTCATAGTCTCCATTGCAGCTGTCCATGTCATGTCTTACAACCTTCACAGTTTTCACAAAGCACTGAGCAGCAGTCCTGATATTGGTACTTTGATACCTGCTGTGAATCACCAAAATACAAGTAACTCTTTTCCAATATTAATATTTTTCCAATATTCAAAATGGCTTCAAGTCCTCAGCTAACTTTTCTCAACTACAATTTTAATCTTTATGCTCTCCAATGCCATTCACTGTTCAATAATACAAACTGTTTCTATAACCCTCCACCCACCTATCCATCCAAAAAAAAAAAAAATCAGCAACTTTAGCTCTAAACATTCTGTAGCTTTCTAGGTTACTAACCTTTTTGAAGTTAGGCTTAACTTTTCATTTCAGATAAAATACAAAACTAAATACTAGAGTCAATATTATCAACTAAAACTCTTACAATATGTTACAGTATGGTTGTAATCTAAACACTAAAAGAAGAAAAATATATGGATTGATGACCTGGCAACTGTCCTTGGAAAATATAAAGGGGAAGCAAGAAGAAAGTAGATGATTGAAGGTATCAACTTCATATGTTGGTCTCCAATAAAGGTAACATAAGGCACTGTAATAGGTGAGGTATCAATACAAGCAAATAATATTCCATTTAGTGTACCCAGGTAAGTGATGAGTGCACAAGGTACAATGGAATCAAACACAGGTTGGCAGAAAATGATCACACAAAAAATGGACAGGGAAATTGGATACAAGAGAAATTAAATATAGTGTGCAAGAAAGAACACAACATGGACATGTGGTATGTATGAAGTAGCAAGTAATCCAAATGGAAGATACTACTACAAAGTAAGATAAAAGGAAAATATGGGAAAATAAGGTGAAAACATGGGAAGATAAAGTGAAAACATGGGAAGGCAAGGAGAAAACATGGGATGGCAAGGTGAAAACATGGGAAGGCAAGGTGAAAAACTGATCTCAGGAAGTTGAACTTCACAAAGGTAACACAAAAGACTAACAAATGGCAAAAAACTATGTTGAAAAAGATCTGTCCAACCCATGCAAGCATAGTAAAATGGACATATGCTGATGACATGTAAGGATGTGGGTGACTATGTGTGTTGCTGGCAGTATTACTGCAGGCATTTCATTGAGTCTCTAAGCAAGAGATTTAATTGTCTAGCAACATAATGATTTCCTTTATGATTTTTTTTTTTATTCTTTATAAAAAAAAAATAACTCCCCATTTCCTCTGCCCTTTAAACATCAGGAGGTGGGTCTTGACTACTTCTTAAAAGATTCAACTTTGTTTCCTCACTCTCATTTATTATCTCACTTCAAACCCATATATACACTTCCCCTGTAGCCAAGCCTAGCAAATAAAAGGACAGGGTGGATGATTGGTGTTATCTGTGCCAATGGTTAAGAACAAAATTATGCCCTATCTGCCACTACCAACATAGGTATTTATGAGTAAGGACTTTCATACAGTAAAGTAAGACTCTGCACTACAGCATTGACACACACACACAAATAGGAAAATAGGTTTAGCCAAGTTGATAGATAATTGTAGATTAATATACCATAGAAAAACCGCTGCGTGTAAGAAAGAGAAATGTCATAAAAACACTTAAGTTATTTAATGTGATTGAAGTTTAACATACATAGAGACCTGCATGTATGGATGTACGTAGGTGTGATAAAATGATCAAGAAGTCCACTTCACAATAACATGGCTACAAGTGTTTTCTACTATTGAATCAGATCAACACAAGCCTTGTGAAAGAAACATGATAGAGGAAACTGTACCCAGTTTAACATCACTCCCTGGTCTTTGGATATCTTTAGTTGTGTTCAGCACAATAGCAATGCTTTGTACTATAACTTTTGAGTTGATTTTTCTTCCTCTCTTGCTCCACCAGTCTTGGAGACCAAGCAAAAGAAAAAAAGATCCTAAGTATCACCCTTTCTCTTCTGCTAAAGCCAAAGCAAAACAAGGAAAAATGTATGCAATTTTTAAGGTGACTGGTTGTTTTACAAATTCAGGTGGCAAAATTTGCTTTTTGAAGAGTAAAACTTTCAAACCTCTACACAGTTATTGATTAAATGATTACTTTAGATTTATTCATTAAGAGCCTTTATCACATTATATTATCTATTCATTAGTTTTTATGCCATTTTTCCAAGCTAGTATAGATTAGATGGACACACACACACATCTTTATCTTAGACAGGTCACTGTTATCCCAAATTCCATTCAACAACCTCCTTCTGGTCATTTTGAAACACAAAACTGTTAATTTAGACATGTTTCCCACCCCACTCACCATTTTCTTTCATCACTTCTTTCTATTGAAGAGTGTAGGCTCAAAACATTAAAAACACTTTACCATCTTCCCAAACTAATACACCTTATATGTTGTTCACTCACCTGTCTTTTGTTTTTTGTATATATGAACCATATATATTTATATATATATATATATATATATATATATATATATATATATATATATATATATATATATAAAGTACACACACAGAGTTACAGTAATACTATCAACTCAGGGTACCTGATCCAACTGTGTACATTGTGTAGTAGAGAATACACAGTTTTATCCAACTGAAACATTGCAGTAAATTGTTATAAGCATGACAAAATTTCTCAGACATACACTACAGTTAAGGTTGTTGCTTTTTAGCTTTTTTTTTTCCTTAAGATTATCCTACTAACTACTGGAATCATTTACAAGATTAATGCTAGACTAAGCTTGCTCTCAAAGTATTAGCTGAAAAATATAATTTACTGGTGTAAGGTGAATGTTACAGGTGATGGGAATAGCAGGAATATTCTGAACAAAGCGTGCGTGCATGCGTGCGTGCGTGCGTGCGTGCGTGCATGCGTGCGTGTGTTTTAAATTAGTACGAACATTTTTTATGCATAGGACATCAAAACACTGAAGTGTGTAAAGTATGTATGGTGTTTGAACTTTAATAAAGAGGTAAGGAAGGGTGGAGATATTGCAAACTTGGAACAGCAACTGATATTTAAATAGACATCAACTTTGAGATAAAAGTGTCAAAATATGAAATGTCTATCAAACATCAGCAGTTTGGCACAGGCTATATAACTGTTTTGCTTTACTGACATCAAGTCTACTTGCCAACAACAAAACAACTGTTTCTAATTTAGGCACAAAGCTAGGAGTTTGTAAGAATGGGAGTTTAAGTAAAATCATTGATTCCCAATATTTGAATGGTTGCTGTATTTTATGGACCCAAAAGAATGAATGGCAAAGTCGATTTCAGCAAGATTTCAAATCAGAACAAAGTACTGTAGCCACATAGTGCAAGATATTTTACCCAATGCTATAATGATTCTTCTGTCAATTCACAGCTATAAACTGATTTTAGTTTAGGTACAATGCTAAACCAGCAATTTTAAGGGAGGTCTAGCCAATTACACTAACCCTAGAAGATGACTGGTACTTTATTGAACTTCAGAAGGATGAAAGACAAAACTGAACATGGTAAGATTTGAACTCAGAATATAAAAAGCTTGAACAAATACTGCAAAGCATTCCCCACCCCCACCAGCAGGAAAATGATTCTGCTAATCAATAATAATAATTCTAATAGACACAAGTCCTAAAATCCTGGAGGAGAGGATTGTCGATTACATCCATTCCAGTGCTCAATTGGCATTTAATTTACTGATCCTGGAAGGATGGAAAGTCGAGTCATCTTTAGCCAAATTTGAACTCAGAACACAAAGAGCAGGAACAAATACCACAAGGCATTTTTCCCAACACTAAGAATACAGAGCCAACTGAATCTACAGCTTGTATTATTGCTATTTCCTTTATCAAAGACGATCAAAGTTAACACAGTATATGAACTCAAAAATATCAATAATTATTTATTTACCCTAAAAAAATAATCAAAAAAATATAACTTGGAAAACAGACATCATATCTATGTATGAGAAGCTGCTATTGCTTAGTTTCAGGGCAAATCTGATCCAGCAAACCTAAGATCAAAGTGTTCAAGCTACAACTGCCCAGTCTTTTTCACAGGTAGTCTGCATCAAAGATATATTATCCAATGTGCACTCCCAATTTTCAGGCAGGATATGATTTGATGGAAATTTAGCAGTTGTTTCCAGCAGGATGAATAACCCTGTAAAGTCACCATCCTTGCTGGCTCAAATGTGAAAGGTATGAGCATGATAATGGTGAGAGAAATGCGTTGATGTTTTAAAGTGCTTCTAATCCTTCTTCAGAGTCCTTCTGTCGGAATCCATTATATTTGTACAATTTGTAACAATTGCTAATGACAGCCTTCTGGAAAATACGGTACAGCTCTTTCTCACCAATATGAAGAGTGGCTTTCTATTAAATATGAATGTACAGCCATGTAGTTAAGACATTCCCTTCTCAATCACATGGCTCCAGTTTAGATGCCACAGCACTCCACCTCAAGCAAGTATCATCTATCATAGCCTCTGGTTGACCCCAAGTTTTTTTTAGTGACACTAAGAACATAGGAATTGTTTGAAGGTTCATCAGATGGAATGTACCAATCCTTGGGTATCAGACTAAATCAGTCACTCAGTTTAACACTAACACCTGATCCTTGGGGTCCATTAGCAATGTTCCCACAACTGAAAGCATTCAAACAAGATCCCAGTCTGAAAATAACACATAAGTTCAAATTTCTTCTCTTTCTTCTACCAATCTATAAAATCCCTCAAAACAAAACAAAAAACAAAAAAAAAACTCATAGGCATGGCATTTCTCCTCTAACTAAACTACAAAATAATTTACTCAACTGACAGAGATTCTATCAATGTTTGACAACACCTCACAAGTCAGGTACCTATCCCTGCAAACAACAGCCCCTTCAGAAAGATGAACATTGAAAAGGGAGAGTCCAAAGAAAAGCAAACCCCATCAGATACCTCTTTCACCCCCACTACACAGCCACACATCAACAAATTAATGCAGGGTTACCCAATGATTGGTGGTGAAAGACATGTCTGCAGTAGATGTGGTTTGTCTATCTAAGAAGTATTTGAGCAAAGGTGGGGCTGGAGGAGTTAGAAGAGGCCCCAAATAGACATGTAATTTTAAAATTTACTATTATAATTCTACTGTTATGCTCATAAAATTCTCTCTAAAAAGTTAAGACTATGAAATAAATAACAAGGACAGCAGTGTGTGTGTGTGTGTGTGTGTGTGTGTGTGTGTGTGTGTGTGTGTGCGCGCGTGTGTGCACATGCGCACGTGATATGTTGTAATTGAGTCAAACTCAAATGACATTTAATTCTCCTTGAGTATTTTTAGATAGGGGAATGAACTTAGTTTAAAGCCTAAATCCATACAGTGTTTCAACAATGTTTCATTGATAATAACCTCTAAAAACTGTAAAAAAAAAACACACACAAACTGTTACATTAGCAACTCATAATGTAGATATGAAAACAAGCTTCAATGTTTTTTGCTTTGTTTTTCTTTTTTCTTTTCTCTTTGACTTTGTCAGAGGAGGGAGGACAGCATTAATGACCTTTTTCTTTTTCAAGGGCCTATGATGACTGGTGGTAGATAATTCTTCTCAGACTAGAAACCTGGTACAACAGAGTAGATTCTGCTCTAAGTACATATAAACCAAATGACAGTATTGAACAGATTTAAGCCTACCATTGATAAACATGGTAATAGTAATAATAATAATAATAATAATAATAATAATAATAATAATAATAATAACAATAATAATAGTGCAAAAATAAACCACTTAAAGGTAAACTTCAATGACTAAGCCCTTTATTAGATACAAAATAGTCAATAACAGAAATGAATGAAAAAATGTACAGTACATCCATTGGTTGTAATGCCACACAGCAACAATTTTACCTTTGGAAGACCTTGGCACTTAAATAAATGAAGCTATTGTGGAAGAGATTTAAGTTGTCAGCAGAGAACACCAGATCTTTAGAACTTACCAGCAAATAAGGAATTAGTGTATTACCAAAGTTGAATAGATATCAAGTATTTACAAATGAATAAGACAACAATCTTAACAGTGATTTTATCAAACATTAATGAGAATAAATCTCTCAAGAGAAGTGGAGAGGCAGGGTGCAAAAAAAAAAAAAGACCCTGAAACTGGCTAGCTTATCTACAAAATACTTTACATGTAGCCCTAATAATATGAGAAATACTAAAGACACCATTTCAACAATATTACAGTGATTATTATTATTATTATTCAAAACACAAACGCCTTGTCATTTATTCCAATGCTAACAGCCTAATAAAAGACCTATCGTTGGAAGTTAACCTTACATAACTAACATTACAATATGTTTATTATGCAACACAATCAGCTGATTTGCTTTCATTAACTTTTAATGTGAAGTGATGTCTATTATAGAGAGTGGGGAATATAACAGGTTTCAGAATTTTAGATTATTAATGAAACATGAATTATACAAGGATTCTAAGTTATGGTAAGTTTAACTGATGATATACTGATTAGTAGGTCATTAAAAAAAGTGAATCTATTACAGCATGAAGATTGACACACCTAAAAGTAATTAGCTTGTCTGGTTTTTAATCATTTTGACATTGCACATTAACCATGTCATTCTTTCCACTTTTACACCTCAGTTTCCAACACCAGGCAACACCTGACCATTTCACCGATTAGCCATGAAATTTACATTCATTTATAAGAGTTTTTTTTTTCTTTCTCATTCTGTATTATATATATATATATATATACATATATATATATATCAATGCACATCATAAGATTAATAAGGAAAGCATCATAAGATATTCACAATTAAAAACAAAATAGAGAGTGTTACATAAAAGGAAAACATTTTGATATTGTTAAAAATAAAATATCACTTTAATGTTAAATATAACATTACTTAAAGATTTATTGAATGCCTATCATAAAACATTAAGATGAAGAAAACTTATCTCAGTTTATGGTTAATCCAAAACTACACTAAAGTTCTAATGATATTATTTTTTAGTGTATATTTTTCACAAGAACAGTATAGTTAATGATGTTAATGAAAGAAAGTTTTAAAATCATTATAAATGATGTCATTATTTAGTATTGCAAAAAGCTTTATCTACTCTAATCCAAGACAGGAAAACTAAGGCAAAAATTAATAGACCAGGTGGAAGTTCTGATAGATAAATCAAAACTCTCATTTCAATAGATAAGATTGTAAACATTAGCTGTGATAAACCCGATACAGAGAAGAAATCCACACATTTGTCAGTTGGTATAGAGGCTGAGAAATTTACCAGCTTAGATGCAAAGGAAGAATTTCAGATGTCAGTGTATTTGCAGACTGATGCTGAAAATATGTAAGCTAAAAGAGAAAAAGATATATAGGCATACATGCTCACATACACACACAAAACAAAACTTAAACAGGTAAAGTTGAATAAGTTACAATGCAACAGCTCTACATAATAATAAAGCAAACCAAGATGTTAATACTGTGTTGCACAGTTACTGCAGAGAAGCAAGAAACTGCCAAGAAAAAAAAAAAAGTAACTAAATATATTTCCATTTGGCTAAACCTAGTTGGAGCATGTAAAAACAAAACTATTTGAGGAATATTTGTGAAACTATTATGGATCTTCAGACAAAACTAAAATGATATAAAATGTTTGAAATATCAAATCTAATAGTTTGACACTCCTGATAACCAACTTCATATTTTGGTATCAAAGAAATACTTATTTCTAAAAAATGTTAAACAAAAATTAAGGAAGGCTTCTCTAAGAATTTATCTTTTACTCGTTTAGATCCATTAGGCAGCAACCATGTTAGGATACCGACTTGAAGAGCTTAGTCAAATAAATCAACCCCAGTATTTTTTAAATCCAGTACTAATTCTATTGATCTCATTTGCTTATCCACCAAGTTACAAGACATAAACAAGCCAACACTGGATGTCAAATAGTGGGGGAGGGGGACAAACAGAAACACACACACACACACACACACACACAACAGGCCTCCACATAGTTTCCATCTACCAACTTTACACCAAGGTATTGGTCAGCCTGGGGCTATTGTAGAAGATGTCCAAGAAGCTGCATAGTGGGGCTGAACTTGAAACACCATGGTTGCAAAATGAGCTTCTTAACCACATGGCCATGACTGTGTCTAACAAACCTTTCTTGCAGAGCAGGAAAAAAAAATATAATAAAAAGCAAAATCTGAAGCTGAAGACCTTGGTGATGCAACATAGTACTACTATCAACAAAACATCACAAAAGGTTTAGGAGTGCTGGAACATTTTTGATTGTAGTGGTTTTGACAGGTTTGCTCAACCAGCAACAATCACTACCCTGTGAGATAGGAGTGGAATTTTCCCCCATCCACAGTCATGTAAGTTGAACTAAGCATGATTATGTAGCTAACTAAATGGCACGATGAAATAGCTAAAGGAAAATCTGAACTTATGATCATATAGTGAATAATCAAGCACTATAACCCTCTGTAGTTGTAGTATGCCCTACAATCATGAGATTTCAATGATTATGACATAAAATTAACACCTAAAGCATAAATTTATTAACTATAGTTCTTTTTTCTCTAGCCAATTTTAGCAAATTTTAAAATTCTAAGGGGAATGTGCATGGCAGTAGCTAACATAGGAGAACACTGGGCTCATTACATTCTATAATTTACATGTACTAGTTTGAGTGAATGAGACTATTCTGGGGCACCACCAGCAAAAAGTATAATCAATATTATTGCCCTCAGTAAGCTGACAGAATCATTAGCATGTCAGGCAAAATGGTTAGCAGCATTTCATCCATCTTTACATTCTGAGTTCAAATTCTGCTGAGGTCAACTTTGTCTTTCATTTTTCAGGGTCAACAAAATAAGGACCATGTTGATTACTAGGGTCAATGTACTCAACTTACCTCTCCTCCTCGAAATTGCTGGCTTTGTGCTAAAATTTGAAATTATTATTGTCACCCTCCCACTAACACCCCAGTACTTGGCTGATAATTATTTTATCAATAATGATGGGAAGCAAAGTCAATTTGAGATGGGATTTGAACTCAGAATGCAAAGAAATGTATTTTGTCTAACACTTTAACAGAATCTGCCAACCATTCTTCTCTAACATATGACCATTTCATTATTATTATTATTTCAAATATGGTGATGGTTAATTTATGATTGTGTTCGTTTTCTTTTTTTTTTTCTCTTTTTTTTTTTTTTTTTGAAGCTACCATCACCACCAGTAGCGTTAGTATTGTCCTTCCAGCTCTTTATGTTCTGAGTTTAAATTCTGTCTTTTATCTCCTTCTGGCATCAGTAGAATAAAGTACCAATCCAGTACTGAAACTGATGTAATCAACTAACCCTCACTACTAAAACTGCTGAACTTGTGCCTAAATGAGAAATAAATATCATAATCATTATTATTTATCTTTTATGCTTCTGAAATGATTAAAATTCTATTTTCAGTAATATACTGGAGTTGAATTTATTAACACCTTTGCTCTACACAAAATGAAATTTAGACTTATTTAAGAAATCAGTAAATGAAAAATTTAAAGAAAACTGATTTGCCAAGTTACATCTAACTTTCCTACCTAAGTCTCTAGAAAACAAGTAAAACTGCAACTATACTAAAATCAAAAGAAACCTCTGGCAAGCTGATATCCTTTCCGTTAAATAACAACTATCAATCATGTGTGTCAGACACTGTTTCTGTATTATTGTGACGCTAGTAAATTATCATAGTTATGGACCTTTGCATTGTGTTCAACCCATCGTTTTTTTGTGGCGCAAAGATAATTCTAAAGCATTTCAAAGAACATTAGAAAAAGACAGGAAAATGAAAGAAAATATCCTGGACAACATTATGATTATTTAAAGAAATAAAAAAAAAAAGGAAAAAAAAGAAAGTGACAAAAAGTTAATCTCTCTATGAAAGGAACTATGAAGAATATTCAGTAAAAGAAACACCAAGAAATAATTATATTAGATCAAGCATGGATCAATATTCATATAAATGTTCTCTTTTCTTTAAAAAGAAAATGAAAAGAGAGTCCATTATTCTGCTGTCTGACAAGATGACTTTTTACCAAATATTTTTTTCCTATTCTTACATCATATTGTAACAAAATACTACCAAGATTTATTACAGACATCTTGTTTATCTTTAGAGGAATACAGTATTACAGACTTCAGTGATGTAACATAATAACTACTATAAATTGATGTTTTTACAGACACAAGCACAATAACAATTTAAGAAGATAGAGTAGAGCATCATGTGTAGAGTACCTCTCACTTCTTTACATATAGGATTTAGTTTTATCACTCAAGGTATGCCTTCCATTTCCTTAGAGTTGTTTAATACCAGCATTCTAGAAGAGTGTATTCAACTGACCACACAAGCTTTTACTTAGAAAAAAGTAACTGGTCTTGTACTTACCAAACCAAAAGAGTTGAATGAGAAATCACGAACAGGGAGAAAGGAGTAATAAAAAGTGTATATTAATAACGTTTACCAATTCAAGGATTGTAAATCACAAATCAGGAAGAAAAAAAAGTCAGAGTTAAATTCTTGTTGCTTTTCACAGGCCCAAGGAACAACTAAAACTCAGCACTATACTTTTGAAATACTCCTCAGTTTATATATAATGATCACACTGTCTACAGTAGTACACCTATTTTTCATGTAAACACTTTTTTGAACCACTGAAAATAAGTGTCTGTGCCAAGGACAAGGTAAACATGTAAATCACCAACTACAATTAAATCGGAAGGATACTACGTTCATTATCATCATTTAACAATTATTTCCCAATGCTGACATGAGTTGGACAGTTTGACAGGGGGCTGTATCAAGCTCCGATGTCAATTTTGGTATGGTTTCTACAGTTGAATGCACTTCCTAATGCCAGTCACCTAATAGTTGGTTATGAATTCTCTAAAACAAACAGCTTTGATGAAAATAATTTTTCTAATTTTTAAAAATGAACTAAAACAAATCCAAACAAGAAATCATAATTATTAGCACTAACATGTTACCAAAACTGGGTGGTTTTCAGATTCACCTATGCCTCATTCCCAATAATAACATTGGTTACTTCTCCAGAAGATTTTCTTTAGCTGTAGTTAGGCTAGGATAGGGTAAAAGTCAAACCTTTCTCAATACTAAGATATGAAGACATTGTAAGTGGGCAGTGTCAACTGTCTCGGCTAATACACGAGTGTGGCTGTGTAGTTATTAAGAAGCTTGCTCTTCCAAACCATGCAGACTCACGTTCAGTCCCACAATCTGGCACCCTGAGTAAGTATTTTCTACTATAGCCCTGGGCGAACCAAATGTCTTGTGAGTGGATTTTTTAGACAGAAACTAAAGAAAGCTGTCTGTTTGTGTGTCTATGTTTACTGTAATTATATCAGGTGATGGTTGTAAGCAAGTATCACCATCATACAAACAATATTGTTCTTTTCCAATCTTCCATGGAAAAACACATTTGGCCATGAGAAATATTATCTTAGTTGGAAACAGATGAAGGTTGGTTACAAGAAGGTCAACCAGCCATAGAAAATCTGCCTCAACAAATCTCTGACCCGTGGAAAAGAAAATACTATATGATGATGATGAAATGAATATTACAATAATAGAAAGCAATTTTTTTTACATTTTACTTATTTCAGCCATTTGACTGCAGCCTTGTTGAAGGTCTCAAATTTTGGTCAAAGGCCAGTAATTTTAGGGGAAGAGGTAAGTTGATATCAATTTCAGAGTTCAACTGATCCTTATTTTATCAACCCCAAAAGATGAACTTAGAATGTAAAGTCAGAAAGAAAAAATTTTTGTTAAGTATTTTGTCTGGTACAGTAACAATTCAGCTCCTGGCCTTCCAATGCTCAATAATAATAATAGAAATAAACAATGATATGCAAATTTATGCTTAAAATACATTTAGTCTTGGTGCAAAAAAATATTTGATATTTTAACCTTAATTATTTTAAGTAAGCCCATTGTGACAATTCCAAAAATATTTTCAAAGTTTATGGGCTTCATAGTGAAACAGAAGTGTAGAACACCACTTCAATGAAATTATCAAAGTGTAGAGCTATCAAAAAGCAAATGCTCTAATGTACTTTCACTTGGTGAAGCTCATAAATTTCAAAACTAGTCACAAAGTTGTTGACTCTTCACTTGTCAAACAGATTTGGGATCATAAACACAATGTTACTGAACAGCAAGGTTTAAATTATGTTAAAAGCAAGCCAATCTATTAAAAATATTAAATATGTTTTCACATATATGCTTAATAGAAGAAAATATCAAATAAGAACTGTTTATATGGTAGTCAGATTAACAAAAACAAAATTCAAAAATTACTAAATTAAATCCCATACTAGTTTCATAAAGATATTAATATCATTCTTTCAAAGAAAATCAGATATATTAGTCTGCCAATATAAAGTGGATAGAAAAAATTTAAACATACAGATGTATGTAAATGCATGAAAAGCTCCAAAACAGAATTGACGTAAACATTATGAAAAATTTTGTAAACTTTTGATCTATAGGATCCTGTGGTTTCTGTATTGTAATTACAGCTTAGAAGTAATTAGAATTATGTAAACCATAACTGAAAGCAAAATAGAGAAAATCAACAAACAAAAATTAAGTCTATGATGTAAAACTAACCAGTTAACCCAGCAGAAGGTCAGCAAGGTCAGACTAATCCACTGGTTAAAGTAATTATTAGCAAACAAAAGAAGTATTTTCTTCTAAGTGAATCAGAGAGAATGATTTTCATCTGGGGGGGGGGGGGGTATTACTATTTTTTTACTTTCCTAATATTGGTTTTATTTTTTGTTTTAACCTTAAACTTATTGTTTGATGAAATGCCAAGTGTCACACTAGTCTCAGAAACAGAACCAAGGGCACACAAAGTCATTAAATTGTGCAAGTATATCACTAAAAATAACACATCCCAAGGATATACCAATAATGATCAGAAGCTTGTTAGCTTATGAATATTAAGTGGAAAAGAAAACTCAACCATAAAACAGAAAGCTATTTATGCATTTAAATAAAGGCCAAATGAAAAAGAAATAAAAGAGCAGAAAATTACTAGCGGATTTATGTTTTCTAGAAGTCTCAGCTGGTGAAACTGGATCAGGGTTGATAAAATAAAAAAAAAGAAAATACCAGTTGAGCACTGAGGTTGATGTAATCAACTCCCCACACTAAAAAGTGCAGGCCTTGTGCCTGCAGTAGAAAGGATTATTAGCATTGTTAAGGTAGCAAGCTGGCAGAATCATTAGCATGCCGGGCAAAATGCTTAGTGACATTTCATCGGCCTTTACATTCTGAGTTCAAATTCTGCCAAGGTCAACATTGCCTTTCATTCTTTTGGGATCAATGAAAAGAGTACCATTTAAGCATTGGGATTAACGCTATCAACTTACCAGCTCCCGCAAATTTGCTGGCTTTGTGCCAAAATTTGAAATTATTATTATTAGCGAGCTGGCAGAATTGTTAGCACACCAGGTAAAATGCATAGCGATATTTCATCCGTCTTTATGTTCTGAGTTCAAATTCCATCATCCTTTCAGGGTCGATAAAATAAGTACCAATCGAGTACTGGCATCAATGTAAATGACTTATCCTCTCACCCAAACTTGCTGGCTTTGTACCAAAATTTGAAACCATTATTATCATCATTATTACATTTTAAGACATTCCCACATATTTGAGATGGTTCTAGAATTTTATCGTTCACTCTTTTTGAGAGATGATACTATGTTTCAGACTACCATGCAACAGTAATAATTTAAACAGAAAAAAAAAATATTTGAAAAAATAACTAAAATATTTGTGATAGTGAAAATTTCAGAGATTCTGCAAGTGCTTGAGAATATCTGTGAAAACACCCACTCATATTCTACCTTTCAATGCATCAAACTTGAAATTTAAAAAAGAAACAAAAATAAAATTATTTCCACTCTCTTTCCTTCTATATTTTCCAATTAAGACTGTCTTCTTTTAAGGTACAAGAACAACAACAATAACAGAAAACTGAATACATATCTCTAATACTATACAGTTGCCAAGCATTTCTTTATTAAGTGGATTTTTTTTTTCCTTTCTATAAGTGTTATCTCACAAATCTATTTTGTCAGTGTTTGAGCTATATCCCAGTTGTGTTTGGTATTCGCTTAATCAATTAAGCTCAACTAATTAATGCAAACAGCTAATGTTAAAATAAAGGTGAACTATCTTTGGCAAGAAGAAAGAAAAGAAAAGAAAAACATAGAAATGTTAAAAATCTTATCAGAAATGATATAACTAAAGAAAACAAACATCTATGCAATTTGGGAACCCTGAAATCTTTTACATTGTAAGAGCAATTTTCCAGACTAATATGTAATTTGAAAATGTTGTAAATTCAAAACATCTGCCTAAACTATCAATATAAATAAGTCAGTTTTTTCATAAGACCAATCAGATAGGTTTAAAATATCAAATTTCTCTATGGAAACTAAGAGATGTGTATCTTACCTTCCTGCACAATGAAAAGCTTCTTACTAAAGCTTATCGAAATTTTAAAATAATAACATGCACACCATCTTCAACACTTTCGATACCAAGCCACCTGAGATCACACTGGCTCTATGACACAAATTTACTGTTTTGAAGTGATCTAAATTATAATCTTCCATCAAAACAGTATTTACTCTTTTACTTGTTTCAGTCATTTGACTGCGGCCATGCTGGAGCACCGCCTTTAGTCGAGAAAATCGACCCCAGGACTTATTCTTTGTAAGCCTAGTACTTATTCTATCGGTGTTTTTTTTTTTTTTGCCGAACCGCTAAGTTACGGGGACGAAAACACACCAGCATCAGTTGTCAAGCGATGGTGGGGGGGACAAACACACATACATATATATATACATATATACGACAGGCTTCTTTCAGTTTCCGTCTACCAAATCCACTCACAAGGCTTTGGTCGGCCCGAGGCTATAATAGAAGACACTTGCCCAAGGTGCCACGCAGTGGGACTGAACCTGGAACCATGTGGTTGGTAAGCAAGCTACTTACCACACAGCCACTCCTGCGCCTAATTTAATTTTTTTAAAATACCTTAATAACGAGAAAGTTATTTTACTAAACTTTGTTATTTTAAAAAATTAATTGAAGTGAAAACATTTTATGTCAACAAAAATATGGTAACAAAAGGGTTAAATCATTTTACATCATACAGTAGCCTGAGCTTCTAGAAAATCAGTTGTTACAAAGCAATACAAATTGTTAATCCCCTCCTATCCATACCTAAGTTTAATAAACAAACTCTTGGACTCTTTCTATAAATGAACTTTTATAATTAAATCACAGGGTTGCTCTGCAGGATGTATCCAAGAACAGTCTAGACTAGTTTCAACTGGTTATCTTGTGGTTATAGATGCAGTGATGACTATCTGATTAAGAAGCATGCCACATAGTCATGGGGTTTTGGGTTCAGTCCCTCCTCATGCCACCTTGAGCAAGTGTCTTCTACTCTATAGTTCTGGGCTAACCAAAGCTTTGTGAGCAGATATGGTAGACAGAAACTGAAAGAAGCCCCCTTCTTTCTCTCTCTGTTTGTATGTATCCTTATCTAGAGTTCATGTAAATGAGATAGTCAGACAAATGAGGTTGTTTGTTTCCAGTCTTCTGTGAAAAACATGTTTAGATATGGGAAAATATTACTTTGCTTGGAATGAGGTGAGGGTTGGCAACGGGAAGAGCATCTAGCCACAGAAAATCTCATCAGCGTTTAAAGTCCGCTTTCCATGCTAGCATGGGTTGGACAAAATCTGCTTCAACAAATTTCATCTGACCCATGCAAGCAAGAAAAAGTGGGTGTTAAATGTGTGTGTGTGTGTGTGTGTGTTTCTTCAAATATAGCCAACTAAAGTCTTGTGAGTTATTTTAGTAGATGGAAATTGTGCAGAAGCTTATCACATACACAGGTGGGGAGGTCTTCACGTTTGTCCCTCCACCCCATTCTCCTCTGCTTGACAACCTGTGTTTGTATCTCCATAACTTAGCAGTACTGGGGCCAATTTGTTTGACTCAACCCTTCAAGACGGTGCCCCACCATGGTCGCAGTCCTATGACTAAAACAAGTAAAGGATAAACGAACCACTTAATCAAAAAGGAGGGGAAGTTATCATCAAACTGGAGTCTAAGATTAAATGCTTGCAAGAGAACAGACTCCAGTCAAGGGATCCAAAGATTAGGAGGAAATGTTAAACCAGGAAATAGATTAACCCTTTAACATTTAAACTAGTCATAACCTGCCCAAATATTTCACCTGCTTTATGTTCAAACTGACCAGACTGGCCTCTCACACCTATCCTACAATGTCATTCTAAAAATAAACAATCAATCATCAAACTCTCAAAGCTACAAGATAATGCATGATTAATTCAAAACAATATGAATAAATATACATTACATTTGACAAAATAATCTGAATGCTGGAGTATCAAGTTCACTAGTAAAGAACAGGAATGGTCTTTCTGACACACTTTAATACCATTTCCATCTACCAAATTTCAACTAATGTTTTGGTTAACCTAAGGCTATAATAGAAAGTGCTAACCAGCGGGAGCTGCAAAGTATTATAACAAGCCACTGTCATACAGTCATTATCAGGAAAACATTTATTATGCAGTAAGAATGATTAATAACTGCCCTAAAAACACTAAAAATATGGGGATGTAATTAAGAACATCTTGTCATAGATACCAACTTGCCTGAAACAACTCTTGGCTCTGTGATACAAATTCTTTGTTGATCTAAATTAAAACATTCAATTAAAATACATATTAATTTATATTCCTCCTAACACCATCGTAATAATGGCAATGTTATCTTAATAAATTCTTAATTATTTTCAAAAGTAATTGAAACAAAAGAAGTGCATTTCAACAGAAGCATGACAACAAAAAAGATAAAATAATGTAACAAATTTTCTCTTAGTTATCAACAAATATTTCTAGAAACAGCACAGTGTCTATCAAATGTTTACCGAGAATAAGATAAACCTGAGCAACGCTTCATGTAGATCATGACCAGATTTACTAAGAATCCTAATGTCAAACACTGAAGTGAAATCAAGAACAAAGAGTACCACTATGCAACTGATGAAATATGGGATTACTTCCTACAGAGAGTTCAATGCTGGATTAAAAAAAAAAAATCTGAATTAACTATATCTTGATACACATAAAAGCAGTTCCAAAGTTTGTTGATCCAGCTTAATAGTTTTTTGTTAATGACATCTGAAGAACAGAACATCACTTTACAAACATAATTCAAAATTGATAAAGAGGAATGACTGACTAATAGCATTATATAGGCAATCTTGGAGAGTACAAGTATTAAACTACTTGATCACTACTGTTATAATCAGGGCTGTGGAGAGTCAGAAACAATTAAGGGGTAGTTGGAGTTGGTAAAACTATACCGACTCTGATTCTGACTCACAATGTCTTTATTTTTTAATATAAACCAGTTATAACATATAGGCTTACTCAAAGTACAAGCATATGCATATGCTTTATGAGATATGTAGACCACAATCACTTAATTACATAAAGAGGAGTCAATGTTGGAATCGGAGTCAAGGGTGCTAATAGTACAGGAGTTGGAGTCAAAGTTTTTTGTTTCGACTCCACAGCCCAGTAACTTTACAGTACTTCTGGGACTAAATGAAAATTTGAAACTAGTTTCAGCTTGCCAACAAGTGCCCAAGTTGCTTGCTACTCAGTAACTTAAGAGCATAACATGTGACAAAGGAGACCAAATATCTATTTGAAAGTATAGAGCAACATTTAAACAATTTAACCATTATTTATTTACATACAGGAGCAGGCATAAATGTATAGGTAAGTTGCTTCTCAATCATACTGTCTTGGATTCAGTCTGCCTGTGTGAAACATGGGGCAAGTGTCTTCTGTTATAGCCTTAGGCTAACCAAAGCCATTCAGTGGATTTGGTAAATGAAAACTGAAAGAAAACTGTTGTATGTGTGTGTGTGCACGCATGTATACCCTTGTCTTGACATTATGCAATAGTTGTAAACAACCAGGCAATGTTGTTCATTTCCAGTCTTCTGTGAAAAACGTGTTTAGGCACAAGAAAATTTAACCTTGCTTGGAAACAGTTGATGGTTGGCAGCAGTAATGGCTTCCAACTATAAAAAAAAAAATCAGCCTCAACAAACTCCCCCAAATCCATGCAAGCATGGAAAAGAGGATAGTGAGGATTGTTAATTTAGTACATAAAATCATATGGTTGACTGCACAAAATCTTTGGAGTCAGGTTTACAAAAGAAACACAAAAGACTTTCATACTTCTAACATGGATATGGTGAGTACTTTTCTATTTTGTACCGAAATATAAAAAGAAACAATAGACATTATCTTATGTGTGTGCACATGTGTGAGTGAGTATATCTATGCATAAGCAATTGGTACAAATATGACCACACATACACACACATTGTGTGTGTGTGCATAAAAAATCTTTTTCTTTTACTTGTTTCAGTCATTTAAGTTTGGCCATGCTAGAGCACCACCTGGAAGGGTTTTAGTGAAACAAAATAGCCCCAGGGCTTTTTAAAGCCTACTACTTATTCTATCAGTCTCTATTGTTGTATTTCGGGATGGTAAATTTTTTTTTGCCAAATAAACACAGGTACTATGTTTGTTTTCTTCACTCATCTATTACTGTTCTGATCTTATTATTCTAAACTCATGTCCATTGTCCCGAAATCTTTCGTCACACATCTGTGAACTCTTCAGCGACACTTTTCATTTTCATGTGTGTTCTTGCTCCACTTACTCCAGAGAATGGAGTAAGTGAAGCAAGAACACACACGCAAACGAAAAGTGCTGCTGGAGAGGTCACAGATGTGTGGTGAAAGATTTCCGGACAATGGACAGGAGTTAGAGTAATAAAATAAGAACAGTAATAAATGAGTGAAGAAAAAAGTAAATAGTGTGTGTTTATTGGGGGGGGAGGGGGGAATGATCGTCCCGAAATACAACAATATATATATATATATATATATATATAATCAACATCATCGTTTAATGCCCACTTCCCATGCTAGCATGGGTTGGACGATTTGACTGAGGACTGGTGAACCAGATGGCTACACCAGGCTCCAATCTGATTTGGCAGAGTTTCTACAGCTGGATGCCCTTCCTAACGCCAACCACTCCGAGAGTGTAGTGGGTGCTTTTACGTGCCACCGGTACGAAGGCCAGTCAGGAGGTACTGGCAACAGCCACGCTTGAAATGGTGTATTTTACGTGCCACCTGCACAGGAGCCAGTTCCCCCTCTCATTCTTCCTTCTGTTACCACTATATCTCTCTCTTTCCCCCTCTCGTTCTTCCTTCTGTTACTACTATATCTCTCTCTTTCCCCCCTCTCGTTCTTCCTTCTGTTACTACTATATCTCTCTCTTTCCCCCTCTCGTTCTTCCTTCTGTTACTACTATATCTCTCTCTTCCTCTCGTTGCTCACCTATTTTCTACTTCTTTCCCTTGTTTCTCCCTCTACCACTCTCTCTCCTTAACCCTTGTTGGTCACATGTGTCCAGTTACTAATTCTTTTCTTCTTTGGCTATCGCCAAGCAAACATACAAACCTACTTCATCCCGCTTCCTTCCAGTTCGTTGCTTCACAGCGTTCGCTATACACGTAATTTTTCACATCTGGCCGTATGGCCTTTTCCGTTTGTTTTCTGTCTGCCACTTCATTCCTCCATGGTACAAATTTAATTTGTAGTCCGTGGGAAGAGCCATTTTAACGATGCGTCCTGCCCTAACTCTTCGAAACGCCTGTGTTAGAATGGTGGCAGCTGATGAAGGAAAATGTTCTCTATGTGGCCTGTGTGTTTTCTGTACTCTGGTCATTATTATTTTTTTGTCTACGTTTTGTTTACAACGTCCTGTACCTAGATATGCACCTATATATACAAGTAGATGTAGGTATGCACATACTTGTACGTATATATGCATATACTCATTTATTATTTGTTTTATATATATATATATATATATATATATATATATATATATATATATAAATAAATAAATAAATGAGTTTGCTTTAAATGTGAGCTCAGACGCACTGAGAAACCAATACTGAAAACAGAACAGAAATACATGCAATATGTGCAATCAACAGTTATGTAGAAACACAGCAGCATACTTATAAGTGAAGGTAATGGCGGTGATGATGATGGTTACTGAAAACACTTGTCTTTTTACGATTCAACAAAAATTACGCTGTACTTGATACAATTTTTTTTTTTTTTTTTTTTTTACCTTTACAACTTGTATGCAATAAAGTGGACACAGACAGAGACTGAAATAGAAAAGAGGGGTAAGGGATAATTTCTCTTTGTGTGAGTTAAAAAAGATGAGGGAACTGATAAAATGGAAATAGAAAATAACTTCAGAGACAAATAGAAAATAGAAGCTTAAAAATAAATGTTCAGAGGCAAAGGTTTACTTAGTCTTGTTTGTAATTTTTTGTGCTTTTATTTTTGTTATTTTTACGTGTTTATTTTTGTTTCGTTTTACAACAAAAGAGTTTCAATGATGAAATGTGTTAATTTATGAAGGTAATTGTTTTTCTAATTAATACCTAAGACAGGGGATCTATTTGCAAACAAAGGTGGGGTAAATATATAAACTAAAAAAAAAAGCAACAAAACAAAAGACAAACTTAAAAATAGCTAGCAGCTAAATAATTAAGACCGTTAAATGAACAGCACAAAAGAAAAACAAACAGAAAAGTCCTCAGTACTTTTCGTTCAGTTTTGCCGGAAGACCATAAGAGTGACAGAAATAATTTCTACTTGGGTTATACACAAAACTAAACAATTAGCGCCAATCTTGTTTCGTTTAAGTAATTTTCTTTCTTGGGGCTTTTTGTTCTTTTCTTGGTTTTGTTTTTTGTTCTACACACACAAACTGTGTGCTGACTGGACCACTTGGACAGCTATTGATTTATCCATTGAAGAAAATCTACTACAGTCCAACATACTAAACCCAAATTTTATACTTAAAAGTGCATGAGTGCAGTAACTTTCCATTTTGTGTACAACTAAGCTGTGAATATTTATATTCACTTCGAATCCATTAAAAAAAGATTAAGATAAGAAATAGGCTGATTATAGGTTTCAGTTTATTTCCAAACTGATCATGATGGGTTTAACAAAAATGCTAAAATAACTACAAGACATGGCTGTGTGGTAAGAAACTTACTTCTCAACCACATGGTTCCAGGTCCAGTCCCACTGCGTGGGACATTGGGCAAGTCTTTCATCTATTATAGCCTCAGGCCAACCAAAGCCTTGTGAGTAAATTTGGCAGACAGAAACTGAAAGAAGACTGTCATGTGTGTGTGTGTGTGTGTGTGTGTGTGTGTGTGTGTGTGTGTGTGTGTGTGTGTGTGTGTGTGTGTGTCTATGTTTGTCCCCATTTACATCCATTTACATCCTTATAACTTGGCAGTTCAGCAAAAGAGGCTAATAGAATAAGTACTAGGTTTACAAAGAATAAGTCCTAGGGTTGATTTTTACGACTAAAAACCTTTTAAGGCAGTGCTATGGCATGGCCACAGTCAAATGACAGAAACAAGTAACAGAATAAAATATAGTTGTAACTTCAAAAAGCTAACTTTGCCACCACATGACTTCAAGTTCAGTCCCACTGTGTGGCACCTTGGGCAAGTGTCTTCTATTATAACCCAAGGTCAACCAATGTTTTATGAGTGAATTTGCATATGAGTGTCTGCGCATATGTCCTTGTCACCACTTGACAACTGGTGTTAGTTTTGGTTACACCTCCCCACCCATTACATAGCACTTCAACAAAAGAGACTGATAAAATCAGCACCAGACTTTAAGAAAATAAGTTCTGGAGTTAATTTCTTTGACTAAATGAAATCTTGAGTGTAGGACAGTTAATTTGAATATGAACTCAATAACATGATTGGTTTTCAGGCAGATTGGTAAGAAGACACCAAAACTATGTCAGGAGGACTGGTATAAAATGTAACACTCACACACTCCCATGTACACCCCCTGACCTACTGACTTGCAGTACTATAACATTTTTACATTCAGTTCATAGCATTTGAACCTAATAACAGTATATAGGAAGCAACAAAGAAGCTTCTACATGGTCATCCCACCTGCCAGAAATAGCAGCCAAATCTCTCCAAAATACACCCTTCGATTTGAAAAAGGAGTAATACATTAGACAATGTAGTCCAAGATACTCCAGTAGCATGGCTTGTTGGAGAGAGCAGTCTGCTCCGGGTGACACTTTTATGGGAACAGCCTGCTGCAAAAACCTGTACAGGCTTGGGGGCCCAAGTGGGACAAAAGCAAACCCAGGTGGCACACATAGTAACTACACCACAGAGATACTTCTAAGAAGACGTGATGGTCATGATTGGAATGCCTTTAATAATAAGACTTTGCATTGTGTGGTATTTAGTATACTTTTATTTCTCTTTGTTGTCCAAATTCATACCACTTGGCACTCTGACACCTTCGTCTTAGGTCATTTTTATTTTAATTATACAAATTACCTAAGACCATAAATGTTCAATTCGTTTCGTAAATATTCTAAAATTTGTGCCTAGTTGGATTTAAGGCAGAACAACTGCTGAGCTGGTGATGCTTATTAAAGAAGAAATGTGTTCACATAAAAAAGAAAGTACCTGATGGCATGTCAATTCTGGAAAATTCTTGCTTATCACTCCATCACATTGGGAAGCAGACAATTACTAATAAGCATTTATTTTCTCTCTTTCTCTCTGTATGTGTGTGTGCACACACACACAGATTCTCAAGTAAGGATGTTTTATTTCATATGTTTTCTAAGGCATGAAGCGAGCAGGTGATTTGTTGACAAGAGAAATGACAATGACACATATACAGACTTATATGACAGGCTTCTTTCAGTTTCCGTCAACCAAATTCACTTTTGTGTGTGTGTGTGTGTGTGTGGCACGTAAAATACACCATTTCAAGCGTGGCTATTGCCAGTACCTCCTGACTGGCCTTCGTGCCGGGTGGCACATAAAAGCACCCACTACACTCTTGGAATGGTTGGCGTTAGGAAGGGCATCCAGCTGTAGAATCTTTGCCAAATCAGATTGGAGCCTGATGTAGCCATCTGGCTCACCAGTCCTCAGTCAAATCGTCCAACCCATGCTAGCATGGAAAGCGGACGTTAAACGATGATGATGATATATGTGTGTATATATATACATATATATATGCATTTGATCTTTCTGATAGCAGTAAATTCAGGAATAAAAATGAACAGATCAGCTTTCCAATATTCCAATATGGTCAGCAAAGATCAAATGCATATATAAGAGACAGACCTGAAACAAAGGCACATTACAATCAGTTGAGTAGTTAGCAGTAGAAGGGATATTTAATGTGAAACAAATCATTTGGTCTAATAATATGTATGCAAATATCTAAACTTTCAGATAGAGCTAACCTGGATAATAATGAATAAATAAATTTTAAATGTTTCTCCACGCATGCATGCAGATGTGTCTAAACACACCATTCACAAGATATTTCACTCTTTAGCATTCAGATTATTCTGTCAAATATAATGCTTGTTTATTCACATTGTTTCAAATTAATTAAGCATTATCTTGTAACTTCAAGATTCTGATGATGAGATTGCTTATTTTTAGAACAGTGGTTCCCAAAGTGGGCAGTATTGTCCCCCCCCCCCCCCCTGGGGGCAGTGGAAAGTTCCAAGGGGGCATTGAAGTGGGATGATAATGGGGTACCAATTCATGTAAAAAGTGGGGCAATAATGGGGTAGCGATTCATGTAAAATCAACAAAATAGTGGGTTCATTAAATTAAATTTTATTTGTGAAATACAGTTGCTTTGAATTTGCTTCAGAAAGAGGTCCTATGTTTGTGATGGTTAGTTGGGGTGAGGGCACTAGGAATGTAGCCTAGGTGTCAAAGGGGCAGCAGCCCCAAAAAAAGTTGGGGAACCACTGTTTTAGAATGACAGTAGGGTAGATGTAAAAGGTCAGATCTACCCAGTTTAAACATAAAACTGGTAGAATATTTGAGCGTGATATGGCTGGTTTAAATGCTAAAAGATTAAAGTGTCTTTCCTTTCCCAGAAGTAATATATGTCAGCAGAAAACAGAAAGAAGCAAACTAAAAAGATAAAGGAATACAGGTAATTGTCTTGCAATGAATAAATTCATTCATTGTGTTGCATGCAGCATGTTACCTGCACAACAAAAGAAACTACTGTAGAAACATCCAAAAGCAGGTCAACCAACAGCATATTTAAGGACAATGTATGACTTCAAATCTTTCAGTTATTGGAGTGGAAGCACGTAATGTTACACTAGCCTTCAAATATCTTCAAATGTTAATTTTACACTTCTCAATGTCCACTCAAAGTCATGTCCTTTCTGATGACACAAATAACTTTACCATTTTGTTGAAAGATATTGTTTTATTGGAACTATGTTATTAAATCAATGGAATTACATTTGAGTAGTCAGAGAGATGCTCACAGATATTTTGGATACTGATAATGACAAACTGGGACCATCTTCCCTGAAAAAAGCAGCATATTTTAATTCATTATGTCAACTCTAAAATGTGTGAAATTGGTCAGTTAAGATGAATCGCATGCTGGAAAATGTTCAGCTGTCACCACATTTACCAAACAATTTAGTGTCAACAAGATTAGTCTCATCAGAAAGCAAGAATATACTTAGGGGTATTAGTGGGAAATTTTCCAGAAACTTTTAATTTCGCTAATACACAATGTCAATTAGTCACCCATAATCATCTTCAGACAATATAAAGAACTATATACAAAGAGAAAAAGATTGGGAAAATATATAAAAAAAAAAAAACTAATAAAATCAACCAAGGATTCTGGATTGACTGACATGCCAATTACTGATATGCCTTTATTTCTAGGGGAAAAAAAAACAAAAAAAAACAAAAAAAAAAAACAAAACTAAATGTTTGTATTCACTACAAATAATCAACTTTATTTCAGACAATCTAATTCTCTGCATTTCTTGGCACCAATCAAATGGCTTCAGCTTTGTGTATTAAGAGTAATTAGTTTCTAAATAGCAAGAAGTTACTAGATTCAGTCTAATTTCCTAGTGTTTATGTATCATCATCACCATCATCGTTTAACATCCACTTTCCATGCTGGCATGGGTTGGATGGTTTGATTGAGGACTGGCAAGCCAGGAGGCTGCAGCAGGCTCCAATCTGATCTGACAGGGTTTCTACAGCTGGATGCCTTTCCTAACACCAACCACTAGGTGCTTTGTACATACCACCAACGGGGGAGGGGGGGTCAGGCAGCACTGGCATAGATCACACTTGAATGGTGCTTTTTACGTGCCACCGGAATGGGTGCCAGTCAGGTGGCACTGACACTGGCCACAACTACAATTTCACTTGACTCAATAGGTCTTCTCAAGCACAGCATATTGCCCAATCATTTAAAAGGGTACTTTTAAACAGGTTGGTTATGCGACACTGGCATCAACCACAATCTCACTTGGCTTGCTGGGTCTTCTCAAGTACAGCATATCTCTAAAGATCTCAGTCGCTTGTCATTGCCTCTGTGAGGCCCAACGTTCAAAAGCCATGCTTCACTACCTCATCTCATGTCTTCCTGAGTTTACCTCTTCCACAGGTTCCCTCCAGCTGTCGTCATTCATATGCAACATATGACCTTACCAGTGCAATCATCTCTCTTGCACACCACATCTGATGCTTCTTATGTCCAACTTTTCTGGTTTTTCTGTATTAACAAACTCCATATTGTTTTTTTGTTTTTTTTACCGTAACTACAATACCTTCAAGCAACAGTAATCGTATTAATTTACTAAAACTATTCCCTATTACAAAAGATAAACTATTAACTATAATAGGTTAAATTTTTTTTTTAAATCTATATTATGTAAATTAATTTGGTTACATTATTGTGTGTGTGTGTGTGTGTGTGTGTGTGTGTGTGTGTGTGTGTGTGTGTGTGTGTAGCATTAACCAACTGAATATATAACTAAAAAAAACCAAAGCAAATTAATCCATAATCTTGTTGACTCACAGATTGTAGTGCAAAGATTATAATTCCATCAAGGACACTACGATAACCATGCATCCATGTGTTTGACACAAATTGATACTATGTGCAATAAAAGTACATTAATACCTTCACCATTAGTAACTTATAGCTTAGAGTTCAAAGCTTCTTTCAAGTTTATAAAAGGCTACAGGAGACTAACTAATCCACTAAACCGAGTTTATTGGGAAGTTTGATTAAGTACTTACTATTGCAGTATGTAAAAAAAAAAATGCTAACATTTCTTATCTTGGACACACTTCATATAAAGGATTAAAGAAAAGAAAGTGTTGTTTGGGTCAAAAAGACGAGAGATACCACTTGACAATTGGCCTCTAGCCCAAACAATAACTAGGGTTGTAGAGCTAGCTAGATTCAGAGAAGGAAGTAATTACTGGGTTGTCCAAATTGGTAAAAAGTATACAAACTCCAACTAAATGTAAAATAATGCATTAAAATATGTAATTTCACAGCTCCTAAAATCAAGGTGTTACGTAAAAAAGTATTGGTATGGGTACTGGTGCCACAAAAAAATACAAAAGCACTAGTGCTGGTGCCACATAAAAAGCACCCAGTACATTCTGTGGAGTGGTTGGTGTTAGGAAGGGCATCCAGCCATAGAAACCAAGCCAAAACAGACAATGGAACTTGGTGTAGCTACTGGCCTTGCCAGTTCCTGTCAAGCCGTCCGATCCATGCCAGCATGGAAAACAGACATTAAATGATGATGATGACATCTACTCATTTAACTTATTACACAGACTTGTTAACTTGAGATTACTCAAATCAGGATTTAGTTGATTTTCCCAAATCAATGTTGTTGATAAAGAGGATAATGTGATTTAAAACGAACAACAAATAAAGACACAAGCAGAAAAATTATGGAACTGATAAAGTTCCCTCTAAGGAAACAAACAACTTTCCAAGGAGTTAAAGCTGGACACCCTTATGCAATCATTTGATCTGTTGGTCAAATGGGGAACTATTACCTCACCTGTAAACAGCTGATAGTTGGCAACACAAAGGGTGTCTGGCCATAAAAAATTTGCCTCAATAAAATTCTGTCCAACTCATGCAAGCATGGTAAAGTGGATGTTAAACTATTGATGATGATACACTTACCATTTTACTTTACATAGTAAAGACCCGCTTCAGTCATGAATGACCATGGGATTGCATCGAGAAAGTTCCCCTCTGAGGCACAAGTCCAGGCAAGGTTGTTTGTGGAAGACCAGCAGTTGCCCATGCATATCAGCCGCCCCTCTCCATGCCACTGATGTTATCCAAAGGAAGGGCAAAGGCTGATACAGCTTGGCACCAGTGACGTCAGAGCTCATTTCTACAGCTGAGTGAACTGGTGCTATGTGAAATAAAGTGTCTTGCTCAAGAACACAACACACAGCCCAGTCGGGGAATCGAACTCACTACCTCATGATTGTGAGCCCAACGCTCTAACCACTGAGCCAGCTTCTTTACATACACTCTGATTATATACATTATACATGAGCATAGGTATGTATAGCTAAACACACACACACACACACACAATATGTATGTAAATAAAAGAGTACAAAAAGAGATTGCTAAGAGAATGTTAAGACCCTTTTAACAACATTCCAGTTCAGCTGTCATCCAACAATAAGTCTTGTCAAAATTCTAAAATATTCCAGAACACCAGTGGGAAAAAGAACCAAATTCTCTGGAGAGTAATTGTCATCAAATACATACACATCTGTCACAGGAGGTTTATTTAAACAATGTTAGCTCAATAGAAATATTTTAAAAATTAGTAAATAGCCTTAAACATTGCTGTAGGGAAAAATTTTGTATTTTAAATACGAATAGAAAGTGCATCAAAACAGATATTTTTGCTTTGTTACTTTCTGTAATGATAATGTAGATTGGAGAAATATGAAGATTCAGACAATGGAATAAGATTTTGATTATCATTTCTGTTAAATGAAATGCTGACTTATTAGGTTCACCTCTGACCACAAAAGTCTAATGTGGAGAGGTTATAATAGAACATTCACTGTATCAGTATACCTTATGGAATTGCTGTTGTCTAGCATCTCCTGCTTGCCTCAACATATTTATTTTCTTTTCTTAGGTGAAAGCATGGCTGTGTTAAGAAGCTTGCTTCTCGACCACATGCTTCCACATTCAGTCTCACTGCATGGCACCTTGGGCTTAGTGTCTCTACTATGACCTCAAGCCAACTGAAGCCTTGTGAGTGGATTTGGTAGACAGAAACTGAAAGAAGTCCATCGTGTGTATCTTTGTATCTGTCCTGGTCCACTGTCACTGTTTGACAACCGCTGCTGGGATGTTGATATTCCCATAACTCAGTAGTTAAAATAAGTACCAAGCTTAAAAAAAAAAAGTACTGGGGTCGATTCATTTGACTAGGAATTCTACTAGGGGGTGCCCCAGCATGGCTGCAGTTAAATGACTAAAACAAGTAAAGGATAGTGTACTACAGACTATATTAACCAATACATCTTCCTTCTTTAAAACGGGCAATTCTTTGATGGTGATCTGGTCATTATTTCAATCAGTTCAAGCGATAGCATAGAAATTCATTTGCTTATGTCCAGTTTGACTTCAAATAATGATTCTTGATCTAGTTAAAACATAAAAAAGACATTTTAGTGAGTGGGGGTCCTTTCCATAAAGAAAGCTCCATCACCATCACAATCAGACAGCAAACAAATACATCCATTATTTTTAATTTTGTTGTTTTAGTGTTCAGGATTTGAGAATTGAGATTTCAAGTCCCTGAGCATAGTATTGATTTATTTCAGGAAACAATTAGCTATTATATGAACAAGGCTTTTCAACTTAGTGTTAGCATACTTAATGTAGGGAGCAATAGAAATATAACCAGAAATACTTAGTGATTTGCTGATGATGTCATAATTAGATTGAAACATGTCTGAAGTTGTCTCCTATAATTGCCTAAATAATTAAAGCAATATTAATGATTATTATAGTTTTTTTTTTCCTCACCACATAATTACTTCCAGTTAATTTGCCATTCCCCCAGTATTAAATACATAAATGCTTACTTAGATATTGTCTTTTATACCAAGAACATGATCATGTTATTTTGATTTATGTATAATCTTATAAATGAGCATGGGTGGTATTTTTCTTCCAAGTGGAGCACAATTTTAACATTTGGATATTGTTGACTCATTGTTTAGAACACATATCTGTACAGATGGATACCATTCCTATTACTAGCTGCATAACAGTGAAATAGAAGTAGAATTTGTTGTCAACCAGGTAGACTGAGACACATACTGAGTGCTCTTTCCCAAAGAATATAATGATTTCTAACAAATGTGCAAGACCATAAATTCTGAGTGAAGTGGCCTTCAACACCAGTACTTGATGGTACTTATTGTCTCATCTATGAAAGGATAAACGGCGCAAAGTTGACCCAAATGAGATTTGAACTCACAGTATAAGCATTTTATCCATTGCTCTACTCTTGATACCATTCTACCAATACAACATGGCTGTTGTTTCATTTGAAACCATATCTATGTAATCAATAGCTAATCACATTAACCTCAATTGTTTTAGCATGATTTGTGTATAATTATTGTAGTTGTTGTTCTTGGCATCTCTAGCATTTATGTTGCATTTTGGTTCAGGAATCCTGGTTTAACTCGGGTGTATAAAAATGAGGCAATTATTAGACAGTTATAAAAAAAAAGCCTAAAAATATCACACCATAAATAATGCCAATATATATGATTAAAAATTATACATGCAAAACAAAAGACAGAGACAAGTAAGGGAACAACAAATAAGGTGTATTAGTTTGACACTCAGGAAAAATGGAAGAAGTCTTTGACATTTCAAGCCTATGCTCTTCTACAGAAAGGATAGATGAAGAGAGAAAACAGATGGAGAAAGGAAACAAAAGGAGAGAAAAAAATATGTCTGGACTGTCCGGATTAACAGTTGACACACACACACACACACGTGCGCGACAGGCTTCTTTCAATTTTTGTTTGCCAAATCCACACAGAAAGCTTCAGTCAGCCCAGGGCTATAGTAGAAGACACTTGCTCAAGGGCTGTACAATGGGACTGAACTCAAGACCACATGGTTAAAAAGCAAGCTTCTTAACCACAGAGTTAACTTATGCCTCAAGTGAACATGGGTCTGTTGCAATCAAAATATCATTTTGAATTTGTTACATACATCAAATTTACTGCAGTAAACTATGCATTCTTCATTTAGCCATTTGGATAGGCATATTAATATCTCTTTCATACAGCAGCAAGGAACAATACCTATCTAAAATCAAACAATAATCATTAATTATTTACTTATAGAGAGTAAATGATTTCAATTAATTATAAAAATGGTAATTTAATGTATGAAATCCGGTGTACATAAGCCAGTAAATGATTGCTATTTTGATGTCAGACAAATTCAATTTCTGCTGCTTTTCAAGTTCAATGTACATGTCAAATATAAATGGATTGATATATGTTGTGAGTTCAACTTCATAATATACTAGCAGAGATACCCGGCGTTGCCCGTGTTACATGCAATTGAAAAATGAGACTTTTCTGTTATATTTTCTGTAAGGAACTGGAATACATATGATTCGAATTTCATCAAAATTGCACATGAAGGTTTTTTCCCTCTTTACACACCCTAAAAAAATTCTAATCACGAGACATGTATCCCATACTATTGATCTTTATGCGCATATTCCAAAATTTCAGTCTTCTGGAACCTGTAAAAAAGATTTTGCTCCTGCAAAATGGAGCTCATGGAGCTCTAAAATGTGGGAATGAAGGCCCCTATTGGGGGTGGGGGTGTTAATGTCAACCAGAGAAGTTGAATTGTTGGGAATGTTTTTACTTGGGTCTTATAGTATGCCTGTATATATGTGAGAGTATAGTCTCACTTTAATAGTTTCAGTATGAAATTGAAAATATTCAAGTGAAAATATTTGAAATTACAGTAGCGGCATGTTATTGTTTCACTTTTGACAGGTAATACTGAAATAGTGGAATAGTTTCAGTGTTAGAGTGAAAGTATCTGACATTACAGTAGAGTGATGTTATTGTTTCATTTTTGACACATAATACTGAAATAGTGGAGGAGATAAGATATTGCTGTGGGCTCGAACTATGCAGGAAGTTAAAAAATTTTTTGACCTAAGACACTACATGGACCTTAAAAGAATTTTGCTCCTGAAAAATGGAGCTCATGGAGCTGAAAATTGTGTGAGTTAAAGCCCCTATTGGTGATGGGTGTATTAATGTCAACCAGAGAAGTTTAATTGTTGGGAATCTTTTTAACTTGTGTGTAATATGTATTTTTGAATTTCTTTAAAATAGGAAATATATGTATGTTCACTGGGTTTGTAAAAGAGAGCAAAGCTACAGGAAAGCAAAAGACGAATGATCACGATAATCAGTCAGCTACCGTAGCCTAGTCGTTACTACTCCCCAATGTAGGATTCCTCACCATACAGGTGACAGGTACAGCTTTAAGATGCATTATGGATCCATAGCAATTGGAAGGGCATGACTCAATAGAAACAACAATGTGTGACGTTTGGAGTAAAGGGAAATGAAAGTGTCGCCTCTGGAGTTTGCAAATGACCACTCTACCGATAGGTAACTGGGCAGAAAATATTTACAATCAATAAATGTCTTAGAACAACCAGTCACTCATCTGGGAAGGCCTTGAAATCAATGTTACCAACTGGGGACTATATGTGTCGCAGTGGTAATAAAAAGACTCAAAGGAGGTCTGCAACGAAATAATTTTACTCATCACTTTGTAAGTGAATCAGTGAAGGCAAAGATGAGTCTCATTTACTTGACAATTTATGCACCACATTGCAGAAATCACAATGTAAGTATATCTGAAAGGATAGTCTTACACTGTTGTACCGTTGAATTACAAATAATGCTCATCTGTTATGTTCGGGTGACCCTATAGCTACCAATGGTACAACTGTATTCGTCTTTGCTTAGGAAAAATGACTAAATTGTGGGTGTGAAGTCCCCATGAAGGGGTCTTTGTAACTTCTAAGAAGAAAAATTTTTAGAAATATTACTTTATTTGTGTGTAATCTGTATGGTTAAAATTTCATCAACATCAAAAATATATGAATTTTCATGGGGGTTATGGCCATTATGCATAGAATATAATTTCCAAATTTCTTAAAAGATCCATTCAATACTTTTGACGTAGTTTTGGATAAGAAAACAAATGACTAATGTGTGTGTTTGTGTGCATATATATGTGTGTGTGTATGGGTGTATATATGTATAGATATCTGTATGCATTTATATATGTGTACATATTAGATGTACACCTATATATATACATCTACACATATGTATACATATACATGTATGCATATAGATCTATATCTATATCTATACATATATGTGTACATATACATATATATGTATACATATACATCTCTCTCTCTTTCTGTGAATATATATATATATATATATATATATATATATATACACACACACACACCATTAAAGTGAAAGTAACTGTCATTACAGTATCGAAATGTGATTGTTTCAGTTAGTGGAATAGTTTCATTTTTAAAGTGAAAGTATTTGACATGAGTGTTTTTGTTTCACTTTTGACACGTAATACTTAAATAGTGGAGGAGATATGATGTTAAGAAGTTAAAAAATTTTTTTGACTAAAACACAACCGGAACCCTAAGTAAGACATGTGTAAAATTTGAATGAAATTGGTTGTGTAGTTCTCGAGTTTTAGGGGAACACACACACACACACACACACACACACACATTCTCATTTTTATATATATAGATTAATAACAGCACACATAGAAGCAGAATTCATTCTACCTTGCCACTCAGTCACTAAAGAATGACAGAAGTGTACATGTGTGTAGCCACGTTGCATGTTTGTTTTTGCAACATATGCACAAAATATATGCATGTACACTTGCATATAGCTATGTATTTATGCATGTGTGAGCTTACACTGGCATGACTATAGAGTTAAGGAATTCATTTTCCAAATGTAATTTGGTCCAGTCCCACTACATGGCACATTAAGTAAGTGCCCTCTACTACAGCCTAAAGCTGACAAAATCCTCCTGTGTGGATTTGATAGGCAGAATCTGAAAGAAGTCCATCATGAGTGTGTGTTTCTGCCTCCTTGTCTAGGTATCGAATTATATTAAATGAAAGCCAGTCATAAGCAGAGCCATTTGTTCCAAACATTCTGCAAGAACAGGTCTGGTCATGTGGAAATATAATTTTGCATAGAAACAAGTACGGGTTAGCAAAAAAAAAAAGGCATCCAGTCGGAGAAAATCTACCGCAACTAATCTTGTCTGATGTATAAAAAAGTGGGCATGGTGATATTTTATATATATGTGTGTGTATGTATGTTCACACACACACATGTAAACACAGGTGTATCGAAAACCTGTATCTTCCATAGGGCAGTGTTTATGTTTGCTTGCATATGGAGATACAACTCATTCAGGTTTTGTGTGCATGCATCTATTTGCAAGTAAATATTTTATGTCATCATAAGGCCTTTTTTTTTTTTTAACATATTACTTTATCAATATTTACTGCATATCCTGGGTATTTAGTCATGGTGCATGTCTGACTAATGTATCAGTAAAATATTCAGAGTAAATCTGTAGAAAACATGTTAAGTTATCAGACAAATTATCACAGAGCTACATTCATATACATGTATATATATGTGTGTGTGTGTGTGTGTATTCATATACATATGTAACAAAACAGGTTATTCATCCATAGTATATCAACACACATACATATACATAGGACATCAGAAATTTTTTTTTTTTTTTATCAGAAATTTTTTTTTTTTTTTTTTTTGCATCAAGTAATATTTTACCACAATAAAACCTTGTCCACTCATCAATGTCAATACTTCAGTGCTATTTTTTTCATCTAACAATTTTTTTTTTTTTCCCACTTGTCAGAAGAGAAGTGACATTGCCCCTGACTTGAGCTGGCCTGCTGACATTGGTGTTCAGCCTTAACACATCAATGTCTATAGGAAAAAATGTGAGTAAATTCCAGAGGTTTATAGTTGAATCGAGGAAGGAAGAGGGGGTCGACTTGTTGAAATGTTCAGTGCAGTGTCTGGGGGGAGATAGTGATACATAGGAAGAGAAGAAATGCATAGATTAGACAGGCTGGTGGAAAAGGTATGTAACTATTTAGTTCATAAGGTCATAGGCTATTACAGTTAATGATAAAAGAGACAAAGAGAGAAGAAAGGAATCTGTAACCTAGTGATTGAAATGTGTGAGTGAATCCTTGCAAAAACCTTGGGCAATCTAGGATGCTTATGTGTGAGCAGCCCTGTCTCAGATGTGGAATCCAATGTAGACCTTACCTGAACTTCCTAGCATTTCAGCAACTGATGAGTGCTAAGAATTCCCTGGCTCTTAAGAGCAGGAGCTAGACAGGTCCCATATTCACTATCACCACTCTCTCCTTTTCTTTCTTTTTTTTTTCTTCTTTTTTTTTTTTAGGGAGTAGAGAGGTGTACCTCTATGTAAGATTTGAATGTTATTTTCCATGTGATTGCTGCTGTCATATGTCACTAAACATCCGTATGTATCATATTCCCATACCAGTACAAGTCAACTGCTTACTTTAAAGTCCAACTACCAAACTTAAACCCCAAATGATTTTTTTTTTTTTTTTTTTTTTTGCTTATTATGTAGCATAACACTACACATTCAACAGATCACACTGAACTCATTTCTCATTCCTCTCCAGCACCTGCACCACATTCATTTATTATAATCTGCATGCAATTTAAATATCTATTGGGTTGGCAAGAAAGTAATTTCAAGGCAGCGAGCTGGCAGAAACGTTAGCACGCCGAGCGAAATGCTTAGCGGTATCTCATCTGCCATTACGTTTTGAGTTCAAGTTCCGCCAAGGTCAACTTTGCCTTTCATCCTTTCGAGGTCGATAAATTAAGTACCACTTATGCACTGGTGTCGATGTGATCGACTTAATCCCCTTGTTCGTCTCCTCTATGTTTAGCCCCTTGTGGGCAATAAAGAAATAAGAAAGTAATTTCAGTTTTTTATTGTGAAATAAAAATCTTTTTTTTTTTTTTTCCATACAAAGAGGAAACTTCAATCAATTATATATTTTTCATTTTGTTTGATGACCTTTTGCCACCGTTCTGGCAACTTTATGATTCCGTGCTCATAGCACTTTTGGTCCTTATCAGCCAGAGACTGAAGCAAGTGCAATTTCAGGTCATCATATTATTGAAATCATTCAAAGAATTTAGCAAACTTCGAAATAAATGGTAATTTGATGGTGCAAGGCAAGGGCTGCATGGTGGATGTGACAGCACTTCCCAACCAAGCTCCAGTAATTTTTCATGAGTTAGCAAAGATGTGTGTGGTCTAGCATTGTCATGGTAGAACACGATCCCTTTACGATTTGCCAATTCTGGCTGTTTATCTTTGATTGCTTCCCCCAGTTCCATTAGTTGTTGTCAGTAAACATCTGAATTGATCGTTTGGTTCCTTTGAAGCAGCTCAAAATGCACAACACCTTTGTAATCCCACCAAATTGACAGCATGGCCTTTTCTTTTTTGAAGCAATCCAGCTTTCAATGTAGTTTGTGCTAGTTCATTACGCTTGGACCATGATTGTTTTCGATTGACATTATTGTAGACAATCGGTTTTTCATCATTAGTGATGATTCATTTTAAAAAAAGGTTGATTTCATTGCATTTGAGATGCATATTGCAAATACTGATTCATTGTGTTCAGTGAATCTCTTTTAATTCATGTGGAACCCAAATATTGAGCTTCGTAACGAGTCCAAGACATTTTAAGTGATTTTCAATGGTTGTATGTGACACATTTAACTTCTCCTCAATCTCTCGCATAGTTATATGACAATCAAATTAAATTATGGCTTTCATTCAGTCATCATCAACATCAGTAGGTCAACCAGAACGTTGGTCATCTTTGAGCGAAAAATCTCCAGAACAGACTTTTTAAAACCATTTCTGACATATGCATTCTGTTAAGCAATCAACACCATAAACTTCACATATCTCTTTGTGAGCCTCAGCAGATTTCTTGCCTTTATGGAAATAAAAAAGCAAAATATGGCTAAAATGTTCGTTTTTGCATTCCATGTTAAAACTGACACTGAACTAACAGCTGTAAACAAAATCACATGTAATCTGCTTCTAAAGTAAGCTAAAAGTAACGGCTATCAAATGTCAGCAGAAAATCATAACAGTGATAAAAGTCATTCAAAAAAATTGTAACTATTTGTGAAAAACGAAATTACTTTCTTGCCAACTCAATATATATATATATATATATATAGTGTAAACAGAGTTAGCGGTTATAATAACCAACTAAAGGATAAAATATCCGTATATACTATCGGTATACATTACTCGTGTTATTCCAATAATAAGTCTGCTTGGTCAAAACCGATTCAAAGCTCAACAACAACAATAAATCTATCCAAGTGCTGAGATAATATGAAACTTCTTACTTTAACTTCAGTCAAAATTTCAATACCCAGCCCTAATTATACTAATTATCATTTACATGTATTTTTCCATGTTTTCATTGGATAATGTTCAAGTTTTATATTATTTATATACTTGAAATGTTAGAAATATAATCTTTGTCACATGATGCTCTACTTATAATAAACCTCTGAGATGAAGGAGATGTATTGCTCTTACTAGACAAGCTGAAATATTTAGAATAAAGCACCTTGAATAAAAACAACAAAAAGAAATGAACTAATGATTTTGTGAGAAGCAATCAGCCTAACCTCACAACTACACACTAATTCAAAAGGTATTTGTATAATAACTTTAACTCTTGATTACCAATCTGTCCAACACTGCCCCTGATTTTGTGATGCAAACTTCCTGTTTTAAAGTGATCTAAATTAACCCTTTAGCATTTAATCCAGCCAAATTATTCCCCATGTTTTGTGTTCAATCTGGCCAGATCTGGCCTCTCCCATCTACCCTATAATGTCATTTTAAACATGAACAATCACATCATCAAAATCTCAAAGCAGCAACATTATGCTTGATTAATTCAGAACTATATGAGTTAATAAGTATTACATTTGGCAGAATCATCTGAATACTAAAGGGTTAAAACTTTCCATTAAAATGACATGCTAAGTTCCAAACACTAAATTAATAATGACAAATTTATTTTACTAAATTCATTATTTTCAAAATTAATTTAACCCTCTAGCATTCAAACTGGCCATATCTGGCCTATATATTCTACCAGTTTTATACTCAAACCAGCCAGATCTGGTCTCACACACTTACTCTACAATGTCCTTCTAAAAATATCCAATCTCATCATCAAAATTTTGAAGCTATCAGATAATATATAATTAATTCAAAGCAATGTGAATAAATACATTTGACAGAGTAATCTGAATGCTAAAGGGTTAAGCATATTTCAACAGAAATATAGTAACAAAAGAGTGGACTAACTATTCTTAGCTCCTACCAAAAAGTGACAAAGCTTTGAGAACCGTTCCTTTCATATTAAATTATCCAGAGAAAAATGGGCTACATGCTTTTATAGAGTGTTTAAGGTTTCAAAATCACAGATTGAAACATACCTTATAAGCAGAAATAAGCAAAACTGTGATAGGTTTCCACCTATCAAATGCTTACCAATCATTATAATTACAATGGCAAAATTCTAATTGTTTAACAAAGCTTTACACAGGACTACATTACTTTTTGTAAATATAATCTGAAAGCTGCATGGCTTAGCTCATCTAATGACTAGAAATTTTAATTCAATTCCCAACTTCACAAGTGAATTATTAGAAACAGGATATGAACTCAGCTGTAAAAATAACCACTTACTAAAATAAATAACAACAATTAAAACAACAATGTCACTCAAAACTTACATTTGTAAGTAGCAAACACAAATTTACAGCTCCATAAAACTTCAGAGTTTTAACGCCATCTTTTAAATAGCTGATAATGTCACGAACCTACCTTTGTAATTCTGATCGGGCATCACACAAGACACCATGAAATGTATTACAGCATATCAAGTTTGAAACTGTTTGCTTACTTCACTCATCCACTTTGAGGCAAGTTCAAACTGACAAAATACACACTCATTTTCTTTTAAAATACTTTACTTAGTTTTGTCTAATATGTATGCCTCTATACATGTAAAACACACATACAAGCAGACACAGTAAAGCACTGGTAGAAAATTAACTTGTTTTTATCTAAGCACAAGTTTAACAAATAGTAGGCGGCAACAGATGTTTTAACACTAAGATCATATATAAAACCCCTGGTCAGTTACAAAGCAAAAACATTTTGACAAAGTTTTAAATAACGACCAGCATTTTACCAAGAACTATAAATCAGAAAAGCTATTTTATAACACTCTGATGTTTTCAATCAGCAAAATACATGTGAGTACACACACGCGTGCACACACACACACACACACACACACACACACACACACACACACACACACACACACAAATATTAAATTGAAACTTATTTTAAAGCTACTGATGGGGGTAACTCAATATTGAGTGTAAAGTCAAATATGTTGTAAAACCCCAACAGAAAGAACTTAAATACTTATAGATGCAGGCATTACCTTACATGGAGACAGGTAAAGGTTTGACAACAAGAGCATCTAACTGTAGAAATTCCGCCTCAGTGCATCCCACCTGAGCCATCCAAGCACAGAAAAGATTATATTAACCCTAACGGCAGAAAACCTACCAAAACAAATTCCATCTGACCCATGCAAGTATAGAAAGGTAATTAAAACGATAATGAAATGTGCACAGAACTACATTCACTTATCACAAAGAACAGCTCACTTTCCTCTCAGTAGCCCAACATTTGTTGCAATGGGCCAGAAACTGAACTATCCATAAAAATATCCTTCACTATCAAAGTGATTTCACAACAGTATGCTTTATTCCCCAGTTCCCTATCGCAAGTAATTTTATGTCCACATGCACTATTACTAGATAGTTGCTGACCCTATGCCGAGTTCATCCATACTCTGGTTGGGGTTGTTTCAGTTTTGTTTTTTGTTTTTTGGAGGTGGGGCTGTTAAGTTTCTGGCAACCCTCCTCACAAAGCCAGTCTACTGAGGGTGGGTGCTAGCTAAGTTACAAATAACACAACCATGTAACAGGTTATACTGGATTGCACGATACTAGTAGCATTCAAAAGTGATCCGATATATCCATAGCCTTCACTCTGGGCACGAACAGATACACACACACACATTTTTTTTCTTTCTTTCTCTCTCTCTCCACACACACACAAATACACTAGTTACTGTGTATCTTGGAAAACAGCCTACATTTTTAAGGTACATATACTTCAGAAATACCTATCTTGAAATAAAAATCCAATTACAAATCAATATTTATATTTGTAGTTCAATACTCGAAATGAGGAGTAGATAGACAACCGACAACTGATGAAGGGTCGTTCTTTATGTTACTTGTCCTATTTTCTATTTGTTTCTCTCGTTGTTTGCGTATTGAACTCATTTGTTTTCGTATTTCATGTTGTTTACTATTAGTGGCGTCCTGTACCCATATATGCATATATATATATGTGCATATATATATATACATCCTGGTTTACATAAATATGCTTTGTGTATTTTAACTAGATTTCTATACAGAAAGCTGTAGGCTACTGATGGAAAAATACCACATTTAGAATCAATAGCTAATTTATTCTCCATGGTGATATTACAAGCAACATTAGGTGGAGAGAGAAAGGAAAAGGGAAAAAACAATTGTAAATTACAAAGCTTCAAACAACAACTAATGGAAACAAATCAAGTAATGGCTTCAAAAATATCCTTTCTTTTATTAGTTTCAGTCATTCAACTTAATCTAGAGTACACTGTTTAAGACTTTAGCATTTAAACCAGCTGTATCCAGCCTAAATATTCTAGTTGTCTTATGCTTAAATTGGTCAGATCTGGCTTCTCAGATCTTAAATTGGTCAGATCTGGCATTCTACCCTACAATGTCGTTCTAAAAGTAAACAATCACATCACTGAAAGTTCGAAGCTACAAGACAATGCAGGATTAATTCAAAATAAGGTGGATAAATAAGCATTACATATGACAGTAAGCCAAGTACTAACGGGTTAAGATTTTAAGCACAGCCTTCAACTCAGTATTTTTTCTTTTTATTTGGTACTTATTTAATCATTCTTATATGCCAAAGAGCTAAAGTTATAGGACACAAAGGACCACAACATAAATAATGCCAGTTTCAACATAAACATACACACATACACAAACATGTATGAAAGGCTTCCACAGTTTCTGTGTACCAAATTCCACCTAGAAGACAGTGACTGGATCAATCCTAAGTTACAATAAAAGATGCTTGTCTAATGCACCATGCAATGAAATTGAACTCAGAACTATGCAGCTGTCAAGAGCTTTTTAACTGTTTTGCTTGCACCTAACATGTCATATAAAACCAACTCAAAATAGCAGATACACTATTAATATTGGCTATTTGTTTACACAGTGTAGTGTATCTGAGATGCTACACACATGATAATTTAATAGTTAAGTAGATGATAGCATATTTAATCCTTTAATCATTAAAACACCAAATATCAGACACTATTTGCAGATGGCATCTCAGAATAATATGACTTCCCAAATTCTCTTTGACTACACCCACTAACACACACACACACACTATATATATATATATATATATATATTATTTAAAAGAGTTCCAACTCTGTCTGTTTTTTATGTTTTATTTATATTCTTATAAAATTAATGTGGGATATAGAATATGGAATATATAATATAAATAGTAAAATGAAATGAAGTATTGAATGTCTTATTGAATATATGAAATATTGAGTATTAAATATATAAGGACTAGTATACTTTCCTGCTTCATGGCAGTCATCAAGGTCCCACATATATATATATATATATATATATATATATATATATACACACACACACACACACACACACACACACACACACACACACACACACACACACACACACACACACACACACACACACACACACACACACACACACACACACACATTGATAGTATCCAGGGAAATTTCACAGTGATTTTGAAAATTATAAGATTGGAAGGTTACACAAATCCTTCTAATGCATTAATTCCCTTGAATTTTTTTTTCTTACAAGTTCACATAAATAATAATAAAGGTGCAGTTTTGGAAATAAACATCTTTGAAAATTATATTCTTGGTTATACTTCGTCTAACTTGCAAGGTATTAGTTTTATCTTTATGCAAAGAATGAAACAATATTAACTATAGAACAAACTAGAAGACATTATATGAAATATTATCCTGCTAAGGTTCAACTATATTGGTACAAAAAAGTACTTATAGCAGGACTTGAACACACACTCGTAATACAGAAAGCTGACCCAACTGAGTTGTAGGTTATAAATATATAAAAGTAAATGGATTTCAATCAGTTTCAAAGAAAAATATTTAGCTGTTCCTTCAAATGAACTACTTGATTGTTGAGTTAGCATGTAAATGGCAGTGTATCCGAAACATATGCATCCTAACCATAAACCTCAGCAAGAATCAGAACAACACTGTGCTGTGACAAAGCTAGACCTTTAAATTACATGTACAATCCATTTGACAGGTTTCTACAGCTTCCATATGCCCAACTTCATTCACAAGGACTGAGTCAACCTAAGATTATGATAAAAGATATTTGCCCAAGATGTCAAGTATCTTGGGCAAATATCATTTAACCCAGTACTTTATGATTGCAAAACTAATTTCTCAAACAGTCATGTTGTACCTATAAAATAATATTTAAGCTAAAACTGCTTTTGTTGCACTTAATGGATTTTTATTCAACCAGCTGGCGAATTACATCAGCGATTTTTTCATGCTTAACTTTATTGCTAATAGTTTGGGTAAAGAATTCTAACAGAACAAAACATGTCTACAATGCTGAGGACCACTTTGAAGGGTTTAGTCGAACAAACTGACCTAGGTACATAAGTCTAGTATTTATTCTATCATCTCTTTTGCCAAGGTGCCACACAATGGGACTGGCCCCAAAACTACATGGTTGCAAAGTGGAAAAATTAAAGGGACTATGTAACAAGAATAATGTAGTTCTCAATACATTATACTTAAAGTTTAGTTGAGATGGTCATAGTTTAAGTTGCCCTTAGATGTAGGTCTGCTTTATCAGGACTAACATGAAGCTTAGCTTAACATTTTTCTTTTGCTAATTTCTATGTTTTGTCTTTCAGTTATTTAGAAGAGATTGTTAATAAATCTATCAAAGGATACAACAAAGAAGACAAGATGAGAGAGACTGGAAGAAAGGAGAGAAAATGGTAATTAATTTGAGGTCTGATCAAAAAGTATTGGAACTGGTGTTATAAAAAAAAGTACAACACGTATCAGTTTGGCATTTAATCTTCTCCAAAGTAATCCCCTTGTTAAACCAACCACTTGATAGAAGCATTTCTGGAACTCCTTTTTTGAGATAGCAAGCAGCTGCCTCATTGCATTGACTTGGATTTCCTCAATGTCTAAAAATCTTGTTCTTTTCAAGTGGAATTTGATTTTTGGAAAGAGAAAAAAGTCACAAAGGGTGAGAACTGGAGAATATGGTGGTTGTAAGACCTGGGGAATATTGCGCATGGCCAAAAACTGCTGCAATTAAAAGCAGTTTGGGCACAAACTTGGCAGATGCACATCACATATGCAGATCTTCAGTGAGAACAGACTGAACTGAACAGTAATTAATGTTCCCATCTGATGACAACTCACACACAGTGATTGAATGGTCTTTCCCAACAGCTGCACGTACATCTGCAATGTTTTCATCCGTCCTGCTCATTGCTGGTCTTCCATGTGCCTCACTTTTGACATTTTGTCAACCACCTTGGAAACATTTGAACCATTCATACACTCATGTCCTGCTCATGCATTCTTCATCATACACCTTTTGCAACTTTGCGAAGGTCTCTGCACAGGTATCACCAAGCTTTTAGCAAAATTTGATGCAGGTTCTTGGCTCAATATTCTCAGTAACATGACCACACTATATACACTACTACCAAGCACTGCTATAAACAACAGAAGTGAGCAAGAACATTATAACTTAGTGTGCATGTGCAACCGAGTTCAAGATCTGCCCCAAGCAGCTTCACTCTGCATACTTTAGCTTCGTTACCATAGCAACAGTTCTGGTACTTTTTGATCAGACGCCACATTTATTAAATTAGGTTCATATATTTTATTTAATACTAGCAGAAATACCCGGCGTTGCCCGGGTTAAAGAGAATAATGAAATCTAAAAACGCCGTCTAGACTACGCATCATCTTTATATAGAGAGATGTATATACACACACGCACCCAAACACACGTATATATATGTATATCAATATAAATATATGAAAGTCAATGAAGTTTCATAAAAGAAGGTGATCATGTACATACTTTCTTGCTGTTGTGATTATAACACCTTGTTGTAAACAATGTTCCTTGTTTTCCCTTGTGGAGCATATACAAATAGGTTTTTTTTGCAGCCCACTCTTGAGCAGCCAACATACAGTTGTCCATGTGAGAAGCAGGGCTCTTCCAAGAGAAGACCAGCTACAGACAGTGTTTGACCCTGAGATCTGTTTATGGACATTGCAAAAGTCACACGAAGGGGGAATTGTAGTCTTCTGAATGTAAAAGGAATGTCTGCTCCTGATGGAGTAAGAGGAATTCTTGGAATAAAGACGTCATCCCCTTTTGCACATCCAGAAAGAATGGTAGCCTCAATAACGTGTGACATCATTTTCTAAATAATGCTCATCTATTATGTTCGGGTTAAAATTTTATCAACATCAAAAATATATGAATTTTCATGGGAGTTATGGCCGTTATGCAAAGAATATAATTTCCAAATTTCATAAAGATCCATTCAGTAATTTTGACGTAGTTTTGGATAAGAAAACAAATGACTAATGTGTGTGTTTGTGTGGATGTGTATGTGTGTGTGATGGGTGTATATATGTATAGATATCTGTATGCATGTATATATGTATATATATGTGTACATATTACATGTACATGTATATATATATATATATATATACACATCTACACATATGTATACATAAACATGTATGCATATAGATCTATATATATATATAGAGAGAGATATATATATACATATACATGTACATATACATCTATATGTATACATATACATCTCTCTCTCTCTCTCTCTCTTTCTCTCTATCTATACATATACGTGTACATATACATCTATATGTATACATATACATCTCTCTCTCTCTCTCCCTCTTTCTCTGAAAGTATCTGTCATTAAAGTATCGAAATGGTGTACATATACATCTATATGTATACATATACATCTCTCTCTCTCTCTCTCTCTCTCTGTCTCTCTCTTTCTCTCTCTGTGAAAGTATCTGTCATTACAGTATCGAAATGTGATTGTTTCAGTTAGTGGAATAGTTTCATTTTTAAAGTGAAAGTATTTGACATGAGTGTTTTTGTTTCACTTTTGACACGTAATACTTAAATAGTGGAGGAGATATTGTTGCCGTGTGCTCGAACTCTGCAAGAAGTTAAAAATTTGTTTTGACTAAAACACAACTGGAACCCTAAGTAAGGCATGTGTAAAATTTGAATGAAATTGGTTGCGAAGTTCTCGAGTTTTAGGGATTCACACAGACAGACAGACAGACAGACACACATTCTCATTTTTATATATATAGATTTACATCCGAAATAATCTGTTTCCTTAAGTATCCCAGTGTATCAGTATTCAAGTGCACTACTGGTTAAATATTCAATTTTCATCACTGCATTTCCTATTTCATTCCCTGTTTTTGTTTCTCGATTACTTTCACATAGAGACACACACACACACACTTTCCCAGGATACTCTCATTTCTGTAACTGGAAGTATAACATGCAGACAATGACTATTATATATACAGCACCTACAGAAACTAGATTCATAGAAATTAAATTAGATCAGAAATAGAAATGAAAACTCTTAAGAAATTTAATCAATCTGTAAAATGATTTAGGAATTATTTTCACAAAGCAGCTGGCTTGTGTTGGTGAAAGAGTGAAGTACATTGTTGTTCATTAGAGAAAGAGAAACATCTACCATTTCAGTCAAATAAGGGAGATTCTATGTGGTCACAGCCTACTAGAAATAGTAACAAAATCTTCCTCGAACTCATATCAAACCGTCATTTAAAAGAGAATGAAATCATGCATTGATTAACATAATAGAATATACTATTTGAAAAAGAAACTGGATTATAACAACTGAAATGGTTCTGATCATAGATCTACTGGCCCATGGCTGACCTAGGACTAAACATCATCATCATCATCATCATCCAGTATATTTCAAACAAGGGTTTGAAATATACAGAGTTTGAAAGTAAATAAAAGGACACCCTGTTATCTGTAAAACATTTGGTGTTAGTAAGGCATCCAGCCATAAAGATCATGCCAGAAATAAAGAACTGACTCAAATTGTGACAACCAATTCCAACTCATGTAAACATGTAAAGCAGACATCATGATGATGACGACATCGGTGCCTCATTTTATTTTATTTTTACAATGATTCTCTTGATTTGACTTTGGCCCAAACATCAAATCATTTAGAAAACATCTGGGCAAAGACCAGAGTAATTACCTAGGTGCAGTTGAAAAGGTGTTGGGAACTGATTGAAAAAGAAAATAGGCTAAGCACACAGGAGGAAGACTGGAAGGAGGGCTGTGGGGAGGAGATAGCCAAAGCAAATGGAGGGTGAAAAGCAGTAGTAATGGCTAAGATAAGAGAGTTCAGAAATTGGACAGCTGATATCTATTAAAACAAACAACACTATCATCACCACCATCACTATTCTATCTAGCCACCTCCTCACACTGTTATGAAAGAGTAATAGCTTCAACACTACTTAGTTCCCTTACAAATTAATACTCTGAAATTACTGGTTTACAGCTTCTTGGGCCAAGAAGCCTACTTGGCTATTATTCAATATCACAAAGTTCTCTCTCTCATTATTTTCTCACTGTAATTCAAGCAGAAATCATACCATAAGGTGGTTTTTACGTGTGTGTGTGTGTGTGTGTGTGTGTGTGGAAGCGGGGAGGGCATATGAATAGCTGTGTACTTAAGAAGTGTGCACATAGTTTCAGGTTCAGTCTCACTGCATGGCACTCTGGGCAAGTGTCTTCTATTAAAGTCCTAGGCCAACCAAAGATCTGTGAATGGATTTGGTTAATGAAGGCTGAGAGAAACCCACCGTGTGTGTGTGTGTGCATACCCTTGTTTTGGCATCATGTGATGGTTGTAAACAAGCATCATCATTATACAAGCGATGTCCTTTGTTTCCGATCTTACTTAAGAAACATATTAGGCCATGGGAAAATACTAACTTGCCCAGAAACAGGTGAGAACTGACAACAGGCAAGCCATAGAAAATCTGTCTCAAATTGTGTATGCCCCATGCAAACATAGAAAAGTTAACATTGTGAAATGAGACATAAAATGGACCAGCTCAAACATGGATCAATGATCAAACTTGACATAATGCACCGATAAAACACAATGGGGATTGAAATAAAAGTTAAAATTTTGTATGAAAATTTGCAGAAAGTGGAAGGTGTAACTTGTGATACAAAGCCTTTTCTTGCCAGTGAAATGTCTTGCATTGAAATTACTCTGTCAAATGTAAAGCTTATTTATTCATACTGCTTTGAATTAATCATGTATTGTCTCATAGCTTTGAAATTTCAATGATGTTACTGCCTATTTTCAGAATGACATTGTAGAATAGGTGTGAGAGGCCAGATCTGGCCAGTTTGAACATAAAACTGGAGGCATGTATGGGCTGGATATGGCCAGTTTAAATGCTAAAAGGTTAATGTGTTTAACATCCAAAACTATCAGTGAAGCTGTCAATACTGATAAAAAGGATGCTTACTAACTATCTTAAGGAGCTGAAGAAAATTATTACCAAAAGCAGCTAAACACCTGAACAGGTGTATAATGTAGGAAGAGCTTTTATAAAAGTGCATTGCATGCTACTAAGGTTTGTATTTCTAGTGAAGAAAAATCAACACCAGGTTTCCAAAAACTATCTGATGTTTCTTGTTGGAAGAAATGTTGCGAATTATCTGAGATTAAATCCCTTACTTGTTTATCACTAAAATCCAAGGATTATGCTATGTTTAAGCTAACTGTAATGTGGCTTTTGGATGATCATGAATCTTTTCCAAAACTGATTCACATAGTTTTATTTTTTGCCCTACTGTAGAACAGGGATAGCTTTTTCAAAAACAAAAAAAAAACATATTGCTCATTTTAGAGAATGCACCAAATGACCCAATGTTACCTGTAAGTTTCATAACAAAGAAGCCACAAAAATGTCAGGTAAAAGACTTTTTTGTTTGTGATGTTTGTATATCCAAGTCTCATATTAATTGCATTTAATTTACAAACATCTTTCTTATCTTTTTTTAACTGCGTCTGATCTTTATTATTATTATTATTATTATTATTATTATTATTATTATTATTATTACTACTACTACTACTAATTCTAACTAATTAACAACCACATATTCAAAACACTGTTTTCAGTACAAATGACTACTTACATTAAAACAACTATTTTCTGCAATACTGCCAATTTTCAGAGTCTGATATGAAAATACACTGTAAGCATTTGCTTAAGCAAGCACATTTTCTGGTATTTTCAGGGCTTTTCACTGAGAGAATTCTCAAGAAGATGTTAAAAATTAATGTTCAGTTTATACTGTCAATTTGTTATGCTAAAGATCAACTATTTCACTGGAACTGATTAACATAAATATGAATGTTAGCATTTTTTAAAAATGAGTTTTTTTTCCTCCTTCTAAATTCAATTCAGTTTCAAATAAAACACGATTTCTAGTGATCCCTGTGCTTCTCTCATATCATAATCCTAGAAACACTGGTCAATCTACTTTTACAGTAATTCATGTATTTCCTGTTTCCTGACAATATGACAACAGCAAAATAGAGTAGAAAATTGTAAAAGCAATTTGTCAAGACATTTACCATCTTCTATAGAGCAATCTATGAGAAAATATATGGAATCCTGCAAAAAAAAAACAAAAAGAAAAAAAAGCAGTGGACTGCTAACATCAAAGTGAACAATGCAGAAGACCTTTCTCATTAGGTGACAACCTTGGAATAATAAACTGGTTTACCTTAGTTACAACAACAGTGATGTGACTTGCCAGTCCATCACCACATCAATTCTCATTCAAATTAAAAGTACAAAAGAATTTCTTTTTTCCTTTCATTACATACAGATAGCATGGCTGAAAAATAAGGTAATATCCCACCAACTCATGGTTCAAGAGTTCATATCCAGCAGTATTCCTTTAGTATTCAGATTACTCAGTCAAATATAATGCTTATTTGTTCACATTGATTTAAATTAATCATGCATTGTTTTGTAGCTTTCATATTTCAATGATGAGATTGTTTATTTTTAGAATGACATTCTTAGGTAGGTGTGAGAGGCCAGATCTGGCCAGTTTAAACATAAAACAGGTACAAAATTTGGGGCTGGATATGGCCAAAAGGGTTAGAGCTATGAGAAAAATATTCCAATCTGCTATTCTCCCATCACTTAGATGAGAGAAAGATCATTGGAGGATGACACTATCACCAAGAGATGAGTACCCTCGCCAAAGGCAAATTTATTACTTATTTGCTTGATAAAAATACAAAATAAAGCTAAGTCTATGCCTTTCAGACATACATTTATGGTTTCTGTTTATATAAATAAGTCAAACTCAAAGCCATCTACCAATTCATGTCAGAGTTGAAAAGCGTAAATATTTAAGGCTTGTTACATAGCTTACATTGATCAAGTGGCTAAAGAGATGCAATACCAACTCAGGTAGTAAGTTCAACTTTTTCTTCTTGCAATGACTTAAACCAGGACACAATTCTAATTCCTTAGTCAGGTTAACTAATAAAACAGACACTACAATTATCCCAAATTATATGTGACCTTATATAGACAAAGCCAATCAATGCTTCTAAACTGAAAAGGAAAAGTATAAGATATAGAAATAAGGTTTTTATTTATAATCCTACCAAAAAATTTTACACATCTCAATAAAAAAAAAATATTTTTCAGGAAACTGAACAGATCTTCCTTTTAAAACAAAAACAGTGGGGCTTATAGATTGACCCAGTTCTGTTACAGAAAAAAACTAATCTCAAGAAGCTTTCAGAAACTGGTACTTAAATGTTTTATGTTATTAGGTCAAATCATACAAAAATAGTTAAAAGAGAAATAAGAAACCTATCCTCAGAGATAGCCACACATTGATAGTAGAGTAAATGACTTTAATTAAGAACCAATGTAGTCCAAAAGGAAAAGAAAAAGTGAGGTAGAAATCAAACAAACCCAGAAAGAAATACACAACTAAACAACAGAACAATAGCACTGAATAAAGGTAATGATGGATTATGTGTCTAAGTTAAATACAAAACAATGAGGTGATTGAACTATCAGATTACTTGACTTATAAACTACAACAATATAACTTCTGTTTGGCCTGACAATCAATCATCAAATAGCATGCACAAGAGTACATGAAACCAATTGTTTGTTCACTGATATTGTTAACAGTTGTACTTAGGATAAATGTTGAAATTGTTTGAAAAATTCTAAGATTTTCAAACACGCTGTCATCATTAAATATATTGAATTATGTGGTCTACATATCACTGGCAGAAAATTATGCAGCATTCTTTATTTGGTCTAATAATTCTCAAAGAAACATTAATAAAGTGTTACTGTAAAGTATATTTTGCACCATCCACTTAAGTAAACCACTGTATGGAAACATCATGGTTTCTTTGGCCTAAATACAAGGATTCTTTTGTAAGAGCAATGTATGCAGCTTTCCACAATCAAGTGAAGTATCTTGGCATTGATTACTGGTGTTGTTCTTATTGACTCAGAAAGAATAATATGCAAAGTTTGAACCCAGATAATAAAACCCAAAATTAAGTTTCATAAATATCAAGTAGTTCCCACTTGAGCATTTTGATACCTAACTGTCCAAGGCCACCCATAGATCTATGATACAAACTTACTAGTTTGAAGTGAACTCAATTAAAAACTTCCATAAACATCTCATACTAATTTATTTTCCAAACTCTAGTTTAATAATTTAGTAAAGTTATTTTACTAAATTCTTCATTATTACAAGGATTAATTAAAACAAAGTCTGTGCATTTTAAAAGGAATTCAGTAATGAAAGGGTTAATAAGATAGCAGGCTTTAGAACACTGAGAATTTGCAAAGTTTCAAAGAGAAATGGTATCTTTTATCTTTTACCTGTTAGAGTAATTTGACTATGGCCATGCTGGGACACAGCTTTGAAGGGATTTAGTCAAAGAAATTGATGGCAGGGCTTATTTTCTTTTTTAAGCCAAGTACTTTTCTCAGACCACTTAGGTTACAAGGACATAAACTCACCAATACAGGTTCCAAAGCATTGGTGTACATGGAGGACACATAATCAGATACATACACACACACACACACAGATATATAAACATTCACCAATATGTGTGAATATATATATAGGAATATATGTGCATTATGGGTAATCTTCAAGTTTAGGAGGTAAAAAAGTAAATAAAAATATGCAAGGGAAATAACTTGACGTCTTACTAGTATTAACCATACTACTCTGAAATGTGTTTTTTTTTTTTAGCTGTTTATAAATAAATCACACACGTGCTTTTTTTTTTTTTCTAAAACAGCATGCGACGGAATTTTTTCTTATAAAAGATTAAAATATTTTTTCCCTTTTCCAAAACGGAAAAGGAAAGTGAGGGTCAGCATGCAGTTCTAGAAATTCACCTACTCAACATTATAAACTTCAGAAATGGCAGCCAAAAAATAAACAAATGTTTTTTTTTTTCTTTGAGGGTTGAATTCCACTGGTACTATGATATTCAATCACGTGTGTGATTTATTTATAAACAGCTAACAAAAAAAAAAAACACATTTCAGATAAGTATGGATAATACTAGTAAGGCATTAAGTTATTTCCCTTGTATATTTTTATTTACTTTTTACCTCCCTAAACTTGAAGATTACCTGCATTATGTATCTATATATGTAGGAATATATGTGCATTATGTATATATATATATATATATATATATATATATATATATATATATATATATATATATATATATATATATATATATATATATATATATATATATACATAGTAAAAAGTACCAACAAAAGAATGAGACCTCAATATAGCTAGCCACCTACACTTTTCTCTGCAAAATAGGGGTAGTTTATCCTGTTCAGGCTATATTATTAGCATTATTCTGCGATTGAGAATTTAAAATCACTTCTTTAACTTTCTAAATAGAGGATTATTTGTATATGTTATAATTTAGAGCAAACACTAAAAGCTTGTCATTATAGCACTTGGAGTTTCGAATGTTGGAGCAAAGAGCTACAATACATTCTCATCAGCTATTAATGATACCCACAACACTCTTGAATTGGTTGGTGCCAAATCAGGCTAGAACCTGGTGCAACTTCCCAGCTTATCAGTTCCAGTCATACCATCTAATCCGTGCCAGAATGAAAAGCAGATGCTAAGTGATGATGATGATTATATACATACACATGACTGGCTTCTTTTAATTTCCGTCTACAAAATCCACTCACAAGGCTTCGGTCAGCCTGAGGCTAGTGTAGAAGACACCTGATCAGGGCACCATGCAATGGGACTGAACCTAGAACCATGTGGTTGCAAAGCAAGCTTCTTACCACACAGCCATGCTTGTGCCTGTTACATGCAGTGTATAGAATGTTGATGAACGCATAACCATGTTTATGTGTGCATGTCTAGATTCATGTATACACATTTCAGTGTATGAACAATTTCCCTGATTATCTATACTATCCAAAATTCACTCTGTTTGTGCTGTAAGATATCCACATTAGAGTAGAATTCTTTTCTGTTGTTGTATCCTAGGTAACAATGGATCATAATAAGTGGCAAGACAAAGGATCACTGCAGGCAACAAGAAGAACATAGGTGGGTGGTGAGACCTTGTGAAGTCCATCTAACTCATGGTAAAATGGGCATAAAATGATAATTGACCTATTAAGATTTAAGTGCTTCTCTAAGGACACAGCACAATGGTTGCAACTAATTAAGAACAATAAACTCTATCCATCTCAGTCCATTTATATTGATTGATTAAGTAAAATGTGCAAAACAAAAATTACTATCACAGACAACTTAGTACATTTATGCACAAAACATCATCAATGATGTTTTCAAAATATGAGCAACTGTCAACACAGTGATTCCGAGGAAGGAGCTTGAGCTGCTAATTCCAATAGACTGACAATTAATTATAGCAGCAATTGTACAAAAGTTGCCAGGTAATTTATGAACAAATCTTAGTGAGCAATATCTGGAAGACATCATCATTTTAACATCCAGTTTTCCATGCTCATATGAACTGTCAAAGAGATCATAGAGCAACATGAGATGAAGTGTTTCGCTCAAGAACACAACACACCACCCAGTCCAGGAATCAAAACCATGATCTTGCAACACCCTAGCCACTAGGCCACACAAACACAGATATATATATATATATATATATAGACATTTAAGGTGCAGGCATGGCAGTGTGGTAAGAAGTTTGTTTCTCAATCACATAGTTCTGGGTTCAATTTCACAGCATGAGATCCTGGGCAAGTGTTTTCTACAATAGCCTTGGACTGAGGCCTTGTGGGTGAAAATGAAAGACGCCTGACATGTGTGTGTGTGTGTGTGTGTGTGTGTGTGTGTGTGTGTGTGCATGCATGTACCAGTCTCCTTGCTTTGACATCACATGATAGCTGTAAACAAATGTCACCATTATGCAAGTAGTGTTCGCCATTTCCAACCTTCCATGAAAACTTGCCTAGTCATGGGGAAATATTACCATGCTTAGAATCAAGTGAGGGTTGCTGACAGGAAGGGCATCCCAGTTAGAAATTCCACCTCAACAAAAGACATATAAACCAGTGAAAAAGACAATAGAAGTGATAAAGGGGTAGATATGACAATAAATGAAGAGAAAGTGGAGCAGTGGGGAGATAGAGAAGGAAATCAGAAATTGAAGAGAGAGAGAAAGAGAGAGAGAGAGAGAGAGCAAGAGAAAGAGAGAGAGAGAGCAAGAGAAAGAGAGAGAGAGAGCAAGAGAAAGAGAGAGAGAGCAAAAGAAAGAGAGAGAGCGCGAGAGAAAGAAAGAGAGAGAGAGAGAAAGAGAGAGAGAGAAAGAGAGAGAGAGAGAGAGAGAGAGCAAGAGAACGAGAGAAAACGAGATAGAGAGCGTGAGAGAGAGAATGAAAGCGAGAGAGAAAATGAAAGCAAGAGAGAATGAGAGTGAGAGAGAGAATGAAAGCGAGAGAGAATGAGAGTGAGAGAGAGAATGAAAGCGAGAGAGAATGAGAGTGAGATAGTCCAGCCCATGTCAGCAAGGAAGGTAGATGTTAAATGATTCTGATTATATATGTGTATCAGGTTGAGTAAAAAGTAAGCAACGTTCTGAACCATGATTTTTGCAGAGTCTTTAAATTTTTAAAAACATTTTTTTTAAATTGTCTGATAATATATATAGACTTGGCCAAATGCATCAATAAATTAACATTGACATTTTTTTTTGCCAGTGTTACTTACAATCATCTGAAATGGAACTGTCAAAGCACAATATTCAAGCAATTTTGCTATTCAACTTCAAAAACAGACATAAAGCAGCTGAAACTGCTCGCAATATCAATGAAACATTCGGTGAGGAAATGACCAGTGAGTGGTCAGCTCAAAAATGGTTTAAACGATTTCACAGTGGAGACTTGAGCCCTGAAGACTGTGAGCATAGTGGACTCCCATCTGTCATCAATGACGGTCAATTAAAGACTGTCATTAAAAGATCCATGTAAAATTAATCGAGAACTGGCAAAAGAGCTTCAAGTTAGCCAGAAAACTACTTGCAACCATTTGCATGAAATTGGAAAATCAAAAAAGCTCGACAAATGAGTACCACACAATTTGATAGAAAATCAGAAAATGCGCTGATATGAAATTTGCTTGTCACTTCTTCATAATCAGACCGATCCATTTCTCGACCGTATTGTAACTTGCAATGAAAAGTAGATTCTGTACAATAATAAAAAACGTACTCCACAGTGGTTGGACCAAAATGAAAGCAGCAAAAACCTTCCCTAAACCCGAGCTCTTCAAAACGAAGGTTATGGTGACTGCTGGACTCATCAACTCTAACATTTTAAAACCTGGAAAAACCATTATTGCAGAAGCATATTTTGCCATGAAATTGCCAAACTGAACGAAAAACTGCTATTCCTCCATCCCAGACTGGTCAACAGAAGAGGGCCAATCATTCTTCATGATAATGCTCAATCACACGTTTCACTAATGACACTCCAGAAGTTGAGTGAACTTGGCTATGAGATTCTTCCCCACCCAGCTTATTCCCCAGACCTTTCTCCTACCGACTACCACTTTCTCAAGCACCTTGATGGTTTCCTGCAAGAGAAAGAGTTCAAAATTCAAACCGATGCTGAAAGTGCATTCAAAGAGTTCATCAGCTCCAACACTAGACTTTTATGCTATCAGAATAAACAAACTTGTAACTTGTTGGCAAAAATGTGTTGACTGTAATGGTACTTACTTTGGTGAATAAAATTTCCACATTGTTGAAATATATTGTGATGAATTTCGTGTTTCAAAACGTTGCTTACTTTTTACTCAGCCTGGTATATATGTATAAGTATATATGTGTGAATATATGTATGTGCGAGTATGTGTATGTATGTACCATCATCATTTAACATCCATTGTCCATGCTGGCATGGGTTGGACATTTTGAGCAGGGCTGGTAAACTGGAAGGCTGCACCAGACTCCAGTCAAATTTGGCATGGTTTTCTATGGCTGGATGCCCTTCCTAATGCCAACTACTCAGAGTGTAATGAGTGCTTTTGTGTGCCACCAGCACAGGTGCCATTTATGTGACACCAGTATTGGCCATGACTGCGATTTCGCTTGGCTTAATGGGTCTTCTCAAGCAAAACATAATGCCAAAGGTCTCAGTCATTGCATCTGAGTAGCCCAACACTCAAAAGGAGCTCAGCTACTTTGCCTCCGTGAGGCCCAAAGCTCGAAAGGAACTGAGCCACTTTGCTTCCGTGAGGCCCAACACTAGAAAGGAACTCAACCACTTTATCTCCATGAGGCCCAACACTCGAAAGGAACTGAGCCACTTGGCCTCCGTGAGGCCCAACGTTCAAAAGGAATTCAGTTACTTTGACTCCATGAGGCCCAACGCTTGTAGGAACTCAGCCAGTTTGACTCCATGAGGCCCAACACTTGAAAAGTGTGTGTGTGTGAGTGTATATATATATATATATATATATATATATAAACAGCATTTTGCAATGTTTCACCAAAAAGGAGAATTACAAATGTCACTAAATGTGACTAGGGTGTTAGGAAAACACTTACATTGCTAGAAATAAGAGCTACATTGCTGTAGTTAATGCACATGAATGAAAACATATACACTAACAAGGGCCTTAATTATCCGAAAAGTGCCGATCATAGATATATATATATATATATATATATATATATATATATATATATATATATATATATATATATACATACATATATATATATATATATATATATATATATATATATATATATATACATACATATGTGTGTGTGTGTGTGTGTGTGACTGGATTTTCATTGATGAGTTCATGAACCTTAGTTCTTTTCTCTAAAACTTATATATTTATATTTTATACTGTGAAACTTAATTTAATTTTAATTTTTAATAAATTGAATTTAATTGAGTTTTTACCTGTAAATTTGGATTTTTATCCCTAATATTATTGTTATATATATACATATATATATATATATATATATATATATATATATATGCACATGCAAACACAGATATAGGTCTTAATTTCCTATCTGAACTATACTCTTTAATTAACACAAAGGCTATTTATAGGCGAATGTAGAGGAGTCAATATTATACAGTAGACTTGGGAAAGATATGGTCTAATCACACCAAAACATGTGTGGTTGTGTGGTAAGAAGCTTACTTGCCAACCACAAGGTTTCAGATTCAGTCCCCCTACATGGAACCGAGGGTGTCTTCTACTATAGCCTCAGACCGAATGAAGCCTTATGAGTGGATTTGGTAGACAGAAATTGAATATCTATGTGTGTGTGTGTCTTTGTCCCCTGCCATTGCTTGGCAACTAGTGCTGGTGTGTTTACATCCCTGTAACTTAGTGGTTCAGCAAAAGAGACCGATAGAATAAGTACTAGGCTAAAAAATAGAAGTTCTGGGGTTGATTTGTTTGACTAAAACCTTCATGGCAGTGCCCCAGCATGGCCACAGTCAAATGACTGAAACAAGTAAAAGAGAAAAAATATCAATGAATGCCCTGTGCCAGTTGTCCTATGACAGAATTTAAAGTAAGATCACTATCAGAATTAACCCTTTAGCATTTAAACCAGCCATATCCAGACCAAAATATTCTACATGTTTTATGTTCAAACTGGACAGATACAACCTTTCACACTTACCCTACAATGTTATTCTAAAACTAAGCTATCACATCACTGAAATCTTGGAGCTGTGAGATAATGCATGATTAATTCAAAACAATAAATAAATAACATTACATTTGATAGAGTAATCTAAATGAATGCTAAAGGGTTAAACTTAAAGAATTTATTGCACAAATGGAATATATTAAGTGCATGGTACATCCCACTTCCCTTCATTCAAATATCTGAAGCAGTTACACTAGAGTTGATTGGATGACCATGAGAGGAAATTCTCTATACTGGTTATAATATTCGACTGAACAACTTATTACAAATGAAATTTGAAACAAGAATGAAGGTGAAAAAACCTAAATTTGAAGTACTTGCTACCAGTTAGTAGCAAAGACCAGAAAATCTCAGTAGGTTTTTTTGTTTTTGTTTTTCAAACCTAGAAAAGAACTCTATGCTGTGAAGTCAGTACAAAACAATGAGTGCACAAACGTTGTAGTGGCAGACTGACAGGGAATCTCTGGCAGATTGACAAAGAATATGAACTTTAGCACTAGCATAGCTAACAGCATGAGCAACCATGAAGACAATAAACTGTTCTGATGACTTGTTGAAAGTAGTAGGTAGGTAAGTTGTACCTGGATGCCGTAAAAAGTGCTGAGAAGGTGTAGTAAGTGACAGCAGTTTAGGAGTGATAAGAGAAATTTTGAGACCTGCTACTTGTAAAGGCAGAAGTGTGTATAGTAGTGAGGCATGTCTGTTCCACTGCTATATACATCACTGCTACAACATGCAAGGAGGAAAATAATGCAGTAAGTTTAAACTGAAAGGTAATCAGGGTAAGGGCAGATTGAGAGAAACTGGAAATGAAATAGAACAGACTTAAGGAAGAAAACAGACTCATTGACAAGATAACACAAGACCAAAAGCATGAAAAGATAGGGGACAAAAGACCTGTTCAACCAAATTTTGGACACTGATAATGGGTGTTACAACATGATTACATTTTGATAAATTATACATATCTATCATTGTAGGTATCATATAATTAGATAATTAGCTCCCCTTTACATTCTGAATTCACATCATGTCAAGGCTCTATTTAGTTGATCCTCTGTTTAGTGTATATAAGATTACTTAGCAGTATTGGTTCAACCATCTATGTTCTTTAACTCCCCAAGCCAATGTAGGAACTCTTCATCATCATTTATTGTTATTACTTTAGTTATGGTAATCTCTAAAAAATATTTAAAAGATGGTTTATCACCTGTAAAGAACTAAGGGAGTAACACCATATTTTGGTTTGTTTCAATAAGCAATCAAAACATCTGCCCACTGGTTAGCGCACTAGTCAATTGTAGCTCCCCCAGATCCAATACCTATTCATTATAGTGCAGTGAGCTGGGGCATATCACATATTGTTCTAACCACATAAAATGAAATACTCACAATAGATATCAACAATAGATTCATGAGCTAGTAACAGAATACTCTAGCTATACGGAGCTCAGAACTGAAACACAAGTCCTATTTTGCAGAGATAGCTGAATAGCAGATTGAATCAATCAGGTTAACTCCTGTAGAAATGTCTAAAGTTTGGAAATGTGGAATGATGAAGGCAAAGTTAACTCCAACAGGATTTGAATTCAGTGTATATAGACAGAATAAAACACAAGTACATAATTAATTCAGCAGCTCATTGTTTCTGCCAACTGGCCACCCACATCATAGCTGCAGGTTTCTGTTTTCAACACTACCTTGTTCAAAGGAAAGAAAGGCAAGATATTAAAGTGGAGACAATATTCAAAATTATATAAATTATCGATGTAGGAGTGGTTGCAATGTTAAGAGTTTACTTTGTAGTTCTGTGATTCAGGATTAAAAAACCCACTGCCCAGCAAAAATAAAAACATTTCTGAAAGCACATATAATAGGTAGTAGGAAGAGCAGAATATTGCTGTATCAAAAAACACAAACTTCACAGTTCTTCAATTAGAAATCAATGGGACCTGTTAAAGTGACAAACAAATATCGAAATGTAGCTCAAAGATAAATGCAGGGAAGCATTAATATATATTAGATGCCATATGACAAAAAGCTTCCTATTGCTTGTTACATGATATTTGAAATACTTAGACATTCACTCGGGACCTCAAGATGTAATTAGCTCTGTGGCATCACTGCCTTTGGATTTGGAATTTTTTTTAAAGTGAGTATATTATTGCAGTAGAAAGCTTTGCAAGTGAGAGGTGAAAATTGTCAACAGACTAAACCAGGCGGAGAGAAAAGAACTAAGAAACTTCTACTGATGACACTAATTATGTATTGCCTTCCCTCTCTCTCTTTTTCTCTGTAAATATATCACACTTCTTTGCTAAGACATATTGCAATTTACTCTGGCCCATAATGGAATATATCTTTTCCCACTTAGTAGCAGTGTTTAGCCAATAGTCCATTATGAAATTGAACAAAGTCTTAATTCCACCTACACTAACAACAATGGCAACAGACCTACATTAAAACAATGATGATGATGATACTTCAACTTTGTCTGCAGTAGCATTAAAGTGTGAAGTTGTTTATTTTAACTCTCATTTCTTTTGAGATACAAACACTCAACTGTCAGTGGTTATTGAAAACATGAAACACTTTAACAGTTGGTGTCTCGGTTGAAGATTGCAATGCATATGGTTATCATCAAGCAACAATTGTAATCCTACAATCATATTCTTCCAACCAACATCACCACCACAACAACAACAACAAATACCAACATATATTAAGCAAGAAGTGAACTGTTGTAACAACTTGTTTCCACAACTCAAGATTTCAGTTACTGCATTTGTTCTATTGTGTTATCTTCCTAATCTCCATGAAACCATAAATGTTCTGTGATATAAAATAAGCAATTAAGTTTTTTTTATTTTTTATTAATGTCAGACTGAACAGAGAATAAGTTTGTGTATAAACTGTTGTTTAGCTCCAGGTGAACTCTGGAAAAGCATATCTATAATCAAAAGACATTGCAGTAGTGGGTGACTATCCAATCTTTACTAATGTTCAAATAATCCAGCACTATGTTATCCAATTTGTTCTTGAACTTCTTTTTATCTATTTATTTTTTGCAATATAGTAGCATATGATTTGAAGATGACAGATTTGACAGCAGTTTCCAGCAGGTCAAGCAAGGATGCAAGAGGTTTACTATAGTCTCAATTGTATGTTTGAGTTTTAAAAAAGATAAACTAAAAAAAGGTTGTATGAAAGACAGTTATATAAATGAGTTCCTAGTGGAGTATATAATCACTTGATGTACATATACTTTTATATATATATGTATAGGCACAGGGGCGTCTATGCCGTTCCAAACTTGGTTCCAAACTACATGGTTCCAGGTTCAGTCCCACTACATGGCACCTTGGACAAGTGTCTTCTATCATAGCCTTAGGTTGGCCAAAGCCGTGTGAGTGGATTTGGTAGACGGAAACTGAAAGAAGCCTGCTGTATAAATATATATAGATATATGTGTATGTGTGTGTGTGTGTGTCTTTGTGGTTGTCCTCTGATCACCGTTTGACCACTAGTGTTGGTGTGTTTACGTCCCCATAAATTAGTGGTTCGGTAAAAGAGACTGATAGAATAAGTACTAGGCTTAAAAAATAATAAGTCCTGGGGTCGGTTTATCAGACTAATATCCTTCAAGGTGGTGCTCCAGCATGGTTAGTCAAAAAGACTGAAACAAGTAAAAGAAAAGAATATATTTAACATAGATAAATTCGGATGGCATTAAGAAGGACATCCAGTCATAAAATCCCTGCCAAAACAGACAGTGAAGCCTGGTGCAATCTTCTGCCTGGCCAACTCCTGTCAAACCGTCCAACCCATGCCAGCATAGAAAACAGACGTTAAATGATGATGATGATGAATCAGTGGGCTGGCTGCAGCTATTCTTGATGGGTTTTAGTCAATAAAATCAATTCCAGTCCTTATTTTCTTTTAAGTATGGTACATATTTTCTCAATCTCTTTTCTGATGAACTACTAAGTTAGAGTGACATTAAAAAGCAAAACCACACTGGTCATCAAACAGTGACACAAACACAAACACACACCCTCAACAAGCTTCTGATCAAGTCTATCAAATTCACTCACAAAGTATTTGTTGGGTGGCACATAAAAGACACCATTTCGAGCGTGGCCGTTTTCGTGCGGGTGACACGTAAAAGCACCCACTACACTCTCTGAGTGGTTGGCGTTAGGAAGGGCATCCAGCTGTAGAAACTCTGCCAAATCAGACTGGAGCCTGGTGTTGCCATCCGGTTTTCACCAGTCCTCAGTCAAATCGTCCAACCCATGCTAGCATGGAAAGCGGACGTTAAACGATGATGATGATGATGATGAGGGCTATTATAGAAACTTGACACCCCACCCCCGCCAAAGTGCAACACTGCAGGACTGAACCCAATTATACCATCACCACCATTTTAATGTCTACTTTTCCATACTCGCATGGGTCAGATAAGAGTAAGTTGGAACCAAGCTTTCTACAACCAGATGCCCTTTGTCACCCACCCTCCAGTTGTTTCTGAGCAAGGTAATAATCTCCCAGTTATCAAACAACAAACAGTCTGGACATGCTTTCATAGTGGTCTGCAAACAAATGATCCATCAGGAAGCTACTGTTTACAAACCATACAAACTTGCTTGTACACACACACACACACACACACACACACACGTTAGGGTTTCTTTCAGTTTCTGCCTCCCAAATTCATTCACAAGGCTTTGGTCGGCCTGGGGCTATAATAGAAGACATTCACCCAAGGTACCATGCAGTGGGACTGAACTCAAAAACCATGTATCAAGAAGTGCACTTAGTTAAAATAATATTAACCATTAATTAGATTTGCATTCCCCTAAATGAATAATTATTTCTAATTTGCTCTTCAATGCTTTCTACATTTAATGTTAATATTTCCTTAACTATTAAACACTACAAAACTCTCTCTCTCTCTCTCTCTCTCATATATACATATATATATATATATATATATATATATATATATATATATATATATATATATATATATATATATCAATCGATCAAGATTACTTAGATAGGAAAGTCTGGTTGAAATGAAAAAATGCTGTAAATTAGTTAACTGAAAATATTTCCTGTCAAAACAAGCACTCTAATTATATGATAAGAATGCAAAGAATTCTCACAACATAAGTTTCCCTATGTCTAACTTCAATCCGAATCTATTACAAATCTGAAAATAACTCAATTACAACACATACATAACACGTGGGCTTACTTAATTGGCAAAACTACTGTCATAACTACATTCCTGTCAGCTTTGTGTAAGAGGCATGGATGTGAGAGCTAAGTGAAGTGTATGTTAGGAACGAATCAATGCTTACATTGCTATGTGCAGGCTATGAAACAGAATGATGCATATGAAAAAAAAAAGAAAGAAAGAAAGAGAGAAAAGGTGCATTTACAAGAATAGTCACAGGTTAAGTATAGAAATTCTTCATAACTGAGAATAGTATGGAGAAAGACTGAGGGTATTGGGTTACTTCAACTCAAAAAGGCATTAAAAACAAAATAAAAAAAAATAGTAAATATGAATGGAAAGATTGTGAAAACAGGCTGCTTATTAAAGAAAAAAAAAGGTTCTTCCTGTCTGTCTACATACATTATAGAATGAACTCTCTACTCTGCTTCTTCTGTCTAAGGTACAGAGTGGGCTGCTTCTAATGTTCGAATAATTCCAGTTCAGGACATCCTGTTAATAGAAATATACTGGAAAACACCCAAATCTTCAATACATAAAATGCCATTTTTGTAATATAAAAGAAATGCTGACACTAAAAACAGCTCAAAGATAATGTATACCAACAATTAGCAGTATTGGCTTTGGATTCATCAATAAAACTATTCTCAACACTCACAGGATTACAAAAACCCATGGGAATATGTCCAAAATCTTCATTCCAAGGAAGAATATAAATTAATGAGAAGAATAAATGAGCAAGGTAAAAAAAAAAGTACTAAGATTTGTTTAATAAGTGGCTTTAGACAATGAAGTAAACAAAGTGAGATTTGCTTACTTAATAGTACCAAAATGAATTCTAAAACACTGAATCTTCCATTATTTTTTTTTTTCTATTTATTGTTATTAACAGGTCTACACCAACCCAGTAAACATATGAATAAAAGGTATTCCAACTATGACCATCCCATATTTTTGTATATCAAGGACTACATGGGTCAATGTGTTGTTTTGTTTTGTTGGCACTCCGTCGCTTACGACGTCGAGGGTTCCAGTTGATCCGATCAACGGAACAGCCTGCTCGTGAAATTAACGTGCAAGTGGCTAAGCACTCCACAGACACATGTACCCTTAACGTAGTTCTCGGGGATATTCAGCGTGACACAGTGTGACAAGGCTGACCCTTTGAAATACAGGCACAACAGAAACAGGAAGTAAGAGTGAGAGAAAGTTGCGGTGGAAGAGTACAGCAGGGTTCGCCACCATCCCCTGCCGGAGCCTCGTGGAGCTTTAGGTGTTTTCGCTCAAAAGACACTCACAACGCCTGGTCTGGGAATCGAAACCGCGATCCTATGACCATGAGTCCGCTGCCCTAACCAGTGGGCCATTGCGCCTCCATATGGGTCAATGTATACTTCTTTAAATAAGATGTTTGATTTCAAAATTTGACTGCTATTTCTGGCAGGTTATGTAACCTTGTTGAAATTCATTTTCTTTTAGCGACCGATACCCTTTTTCCAATACATGATATAATCCTTTTGATACCAGCCAGTCTGAAACTGTCTCTGGTTCTCTGATAAACATTCTAAAGTGATTTAAATTAAAATCTTCCATTAAAATTTCATGTCAATTCATACCACAAATACCAACTTAATGACAAAGTTAACTTACTAAATTCTTCATTATTTTCATAATTATAAGCAAAGGCAGTGTATTTCAGAAGAAAATTGATAAAAGGGATAAAGCAGATTGTTCAAAAAATCACAGTTCATGGAATTATTTCTATAAAGTTTTACCTTAATTTTCTTTTATATCACAATTCTGAAGAATACCTGTGCTCACGAATTTCTAAAGATATTCCAATAATGAACCATCCCATATTTTTGTATATCAGGGACTACATGGTCCAATGTATACCTCTTTATTTAAGATGTTTGATTTCAAAATTTGACTGCTATTTCTAGCAGGTCATATAACCTTGTTGAAGCTCAATTTCTTCGCTGGTTCACTTATTTCTCGACAGTGATGATGACAAAAGAGTGTCTATAATTCAACACAGAATATCACAAAGGACTTCTTTTGAAGAGCAACAGTATTTTTTTTTTTTTTTTTGCTTTTTGAGAAAGAGGGGGGGGGGCAGTGACAAGTCTTAGATCTTTCATGAATATATATGAATGAAAATAACTTGACCATTTGTAATCCTTACTTCAGGAAATCTTCCTTTGGGTAAGTGTAACAAAAACAATGGAGATCCTCTAGAAAAATACAACTGAAGAGACATTATGTTGATGGACTACGTTATGAAGTAACAGAAAGAATGATAAAACAATGATGAGGAAGAAAATTAGCTTAGATGAAATGCAGTTCAGGTGTGTACCAGGACATGGTATTGCAGATACATTCTTCCTACAAAAACAACTCCTGGAAAAGTCCTTAGCCATGAGTAACCTGCTATACTTAGCATTCATTGCACTGAAAAGGCGTGACAAGGTCCTATGCTCTGTAGTGCTATGATTACAAAGAACATTAGGTGTAGATGAATGGCTCTTGAGTGCCCTTGCATTGAGCAAGATTAGAGTTTGCAAGGAGTTTAGCAAGCATGAAGGGAGTCCATTAGTGCACAGTTTTCAGCTCATACAGTTCATTATAATACTGCAAGTACTAGAGCAGATGATAAAGAATCATGATGCATGGTTAGATATGCTGCATGCTTACCTAACCTATACAACATTGGGAAAAACAACAATGATGCTTGCAAGTAGACAATTTACATGATATTAGATTATAATTCCTTAAATTTTGAACTTTCCCTGTAGGAGACACAATGACTATGAGATGAGTCTGAGTGTACCATATTATTGTGAATTTCTATGTTATGTCCTTGAGCAAGTCAGATAAGTTCATAGGCTCAAGTTTGCCTAACCAAACAAGTTCTACTCCACAGTTAAGTGTTTCATGTTAGGAATAGAAAGGTTGCATGCTGCAAAAAAATTGGTGCAACAAATAAACACATTCTAGTCAATAAAAGCCTTGACTAGATAGAAATGACAATCAAACCTAACTCCAATCACATTATACTGTCTTTGGAATGCAGAGCAGACTGGACTATATATTTTGTGATCCGCTTGCGAAAACCTGTTGAGGCAAGTGAAATCGAAATCGAACTAAATTCAACAACTAGCACCCAAGCCAATGTTGTCTCCTTCATTGGACACGAAACTCAGCTTGCGAAGACCTGTTGGGGCAAGCGAAAGCAAAATTGTGATGGCACCTGTGCCCAGCATCACCTTCCTGGCACTTGTAAAGACATTTGAGCGAGACCGTTGCCAGTGCCGCTGGCATGTAAAATACACCATTTTGAGTGTGGCCGTTGCCAGTGCCGCTGGCATGTAAAATACACCATTTTGAGCGTGGCCGTTGCCAGTACCGCCTGACTGGCCCTCGTGCCAGTGGCATGTAAAAGCACCTACTACACTCTCGGAGTGGTTGGCGTTAGGAAGGGCATCCAGCTGTAGAAACTCTGCCAAATCAGATTGGAGCCTGGTGTAGCCATCTGGTTCACCAGTCCTCAGTCAAACCGTCCAATCCATGCTAGCATGGAAAGCAGACGTTAAACGATGATGACTGGAATACCGACAGATGAAACACTTTTGACTGATGATTTATGGCTGACCAGGAGTTAACTTAAAATTGATGTAAAACAATAAAATTTGAATAAAAAAATTAATGTATGTTCTAATTTGTAGGTCAGTTTTGTAATTAAGGCAATTGAAATTTTGCACAGAGGCACACCTTTTCAAGAAGGTCAGAGGCTCTAAAATTTGTATTTTAACTCCTGGCAGAAAAACTAAGTGTAGAATAATACCCAACTAACTGCACCAGGCATTGAAAAGGTTATAGATAAATAATTCATTTAAAGTAATTATGTAAATTAATACAGTATTTTAAATAAAATTTACTTTCCCAGAAAATTTTTTTAATTTGTTCATATAAACAAAATTTTCTTTTTTGTTCTATATATGTTTAGGTTTTTGAGCCTTTTTATGAAACTCAAACTGCACCAACTTGATTTGCTTTGATACAAATAAGCAATAAACCTCTTCTTCACACAACACTTCAATCTCTCAACATATCACCACAAATCATTGCTCTTTCTCTTCTTCTCCTCTTATATAGTAACTCTATAGTCTTGCAAATTACAAGGCAACCTCACCAAATAATAATGCCAGGAAAAAAAAAGGACCCAGTATAAACTGTAATACGGTTGATGTTAGAAAGAGCATCCAACCATAGAAACCATGCTAAGACTAAGATGAAGAAGCAATATGGTGTCTACTGACCTATTGGATCTTGTCAAACTATCCAACACAGGCCAGCATGAAAAGCAGATGTAAAAATGATGATTTTTTAACCCCGTAGCATTTAAACCAACCAAATCCAGCCAAAATATTCTCCGTTTTATGTTCAAACTAGCAAATCCAACCTCTCATACCTACTTTACAATGTCATTCTTAAAGTAAACAATCACACCATCAAAATCTTAAAGCCACAAGATACATGATTAATTTTAAGAAATGCATATAAAAAAAGCATTTGCATTTGATAAATTAATCTAAAGGCAAAAGGGTTACATATAATGCATGCCCACTGACACAAGCATGACTATACAGTTAAAGAGTACACCTTGCAATCATATCATTTTGAGTTCAATCTCACTCCATGGCACTTCAGGCATCTTCTACAATAACCCCAAGTCAACCAATGCTTTGTGAATGAATTTGGTAGATAGAAACTGTGTAGAAGCCCATCAAATATGTGCGTCTTTGTTTGTCCCTTGCCACCAGTGTTGCCCCATGACTAGCAGCTCAGCAAAAGAAATCCACAGCAAAAGCACCAGACTCCAAAAAATAAGTAATGAGGTTGATTCACTTAACTAAACCCTTCAAGACAATGCCCTAGAATTGCCACAATCCCATGATTAAACAACTAATATATATATACAGAAATTTCTTGCTTTACAGAGGTAATACGTTCTTGAAAATCTGGCTGCAACGCAAAATTCCATAATGTGAAATTAATTTTCCAATACTTTTCATATTTTCAAGTGAGATTGCATCCCTGTGGACTTTTGTCGGGGAGGAGTAGAAAAAAAAGCACAAGAAAATAACAGACAACAAGCAGCACGATCACCTTTATACATGAAAATAAATATTTCTAGCCATCTGGTTTCACCAGTCCTCAGTCAAATCGTCCAACCCATGCTAGCATGGAAAGCGGACGTTAAACGATGATGATGATGATGATGATGATACACAGTAGAATACAGATACATGAAAATGCAAAAACATTCCAAGAGGAATATGTTAGGGAATTAATAATTCCCTAGTATCATAAGAGTACGTTCTTAATATCAGCAAGAGTAATATATAGTACAGAATAGATAAGCAAATCCATTTCAAATCATCATTATCGTTTAATGTCTGCCTTCCATGCTGGCATGGGTGGGATGGTTTAACAGGAGTTGGCCAGGCAGAAGCCTGCACCAGATTTCAGTGACTGTTTTGCCAGGATTTTTACAGCAGGATGCCCTTCCTGACACCAACCACTCAGCAGAGTGGATTTAGTTAACAATTTGAAACTACACAATATGAGTTTTTGTACAAGCAAAATCACAGGCCATGTCCCAAAATTAATGGTCAAACTTTACAATTTCCATAAGCAAGAAATACTGTAACCTGAGGCAGCCATAATGCGGCAGGGATGTGTGTGTGTGCATGCATGTGTGCGTGCGTGCGTGTGTGTATACATATCATCATCATCATCGTTTAACGTCTGCTTTCCATGCTAGCATGGGTTGGACAATTTGACTGCGGACTGGCGAACCAGATGGCTGCACCAGGCTCCAATCTGATCTGGCAGGGTTTCTACAGCTGGATGCCCTTCCTAACGCCAACCACTCCAAGAGTGTAGTAGGTGCTTTTACATGCCACCGACACGAGGGCCAGTCACACGGTACTGGCAACGGCCATGCTCAAAATGGTGTTTTTGACGTGCCACCTGCACAGGAGCCAATGTGGACATGGCTTAGGTAGACACCATATCTATGATTTATTCTATTCTCTTATTCATCTATACCAAGGAAAACTATTTCACAACAGCTTAATTAATTGTACATAATTTTAAACTTCTAATTACTCAGTCATTCTTTTGCTTCTAGAATCTAGTTGTACTTCTTGATGCTGTACTTGAATCACTTTATACAAGCATTCATATATTTAGTTTTGTTTAGAAGACATTCTTTTTCAAATTATCTACTGATTTATCATCATCATCATCATTTTAACATCCACTTTTCCATGCTTGCATGGGTCCAATGGAACTTGCTGAGGAAGATTATCTATGGGCAGATGCCTTTCTTGTCACCAACCTTCAAACGTTTAAAGTAAAGTAATATTTCCTCACAACTAGACATGTTTTGACAGAAGATTGAAAACAAAGGACACTGCTTGCAGGACAGTGACATCTGTTTACAACTATCACGTGATGTCAAGGCAAGGAGACAGTAACACACACACACACACATCTGTTTATATATACACACATACACAAAGAGGCTTTTTTCAGTTTCTATTGACCAAATCCACTCATAAGGCTTTTTCAGCCTGGGGTTATAGTAGAATACAGTTACTTAAAATGTCATATAGAGGGACTGACCCTAGCACCATGTGGTTGGCAAGCAAACTTTCTAATACACAGCAATACCTGCACCTATATGGTTCAAAATTTTTGAAAATATATCTCATTGGAATTATCTTCCTTGCTTATTGATTTTAAATATCTCTAGAGGGAATTTTAGCCTGCCAATTACTTGGATAATCTCAACTGATTAAATTTTTTCAACTCATTATATTACAAATGTAAGATCTTACTGTACTGGCATTTAGTATATAGGAGTGTGATTTGAGAGAAAAACTGGGTATATGAAGCATCAGATGTAGTGTGCAAGAGAGAAGACTGCACTGGTATGGCCATGTAATGCATATGAATGAAGGCAGTTGCATTAAGAGGTGCTGATCTCTAATTGTAGAGGGAAGATGTGGAAGGGGTAAACTCAGGAAGATGTGGAATGAAGTGATGAGAAAGGATCTACATATGTTGGGACTCACAGAAGGGATGACAGGGGACTGAGACTCCTGATGGTTTGCTGTGCTTGAAAAGACACATCACACTAAGTAAAAGCATGGTCACCCTTGCAGACAGGCCATCTCCAGCTGAGCATTCCTCCCTTGCAGGTTTGTGGGTGCTGGTGTCATGTAAAAAACACTCGTACTAGTGCCACATAATTGCACCCATGCTAGTGCAACTTAAAAGCACCCAGTACTTTATGTAAAGTGGTTGATGTTAGGAAGGGCATCCAACCATAGAAATCATGCCAAAACAGACATGGTGCCTGGATAGCTCCTGTCAAACCACCCAACCCATGCCAGCATGGAAAACGAATGTTTGATGATGATGAGTGCTCCCAAAGTTATTTTCCCTAACCACACTGTTGATATAAAAGTCAAAGCTAATCTATAACAACAAAAAGGAGAAGCTACAATAAAATTTCTCTAAAGTTCACCCATTTTTAATCAGAAGCAATAGAAAATTAGCTTGGCATTAATATATAGCAATATAGCAATGGGGACAAGTGATTTCTCATAGCAACCTTTCATATATAACATCACCATAACCGTTTCCCATACAACTAATGCAGCTTGGATAGTTTAAAAGCTTGCCAAAATTGAGGATGATGACACAGCTCAAATAAGAGCTCCATTGGAATACCATTCACATACCTGGAAAAGTGTACCACACACACACATTCTAAATCACATCCAAAAGACCACTTGGTTGAAGGGTAAAGATTTCACCCACTTAAACCTACAGTTTGCAGCTGCTTAATTTCACTACCTCTTCTACAACAACCTCTGAACTAGCTAGCAGCATACTTCCCTCACACAGAAATACACTCACCTCTCCTACAGTTATTCTTATGTCTCAGATTCCATGCCAAACACTTTGCCCATTCTTGATAAGAACAACTAGTCTCTTGGAATTCCCTATCTGTCCATGTAACTGCTGCAGATGTCAAGTTAACAGAAGTTCAAAATATCAACCAGCATCGATTTCACAAATCCAAGAGGGTCTGCAAAGGGTTTGGGCATGGCCATTCACCTGTGACTAATAAAAAATACTGAAGATTAGACAGACTAGCAGATTTCTAAAAATAAATGAGAATGATTCTGAAATCATACATGATATAGTATAAGGTCTGGGTTAAAACAAGTAGTTGTGAGAATCAGATGCCCAAAGAATGTAAATGTTGACAATGGTTATGATTATCCTCAACAAATACACATTATGAAAAAAGTTTCTTCACAAAATGACTTGAACTGCCTGTTGGTACATGTTGAAACAATACAATTTTCATGCTTCTCTAGACAGAAAAAGAAGATTAACTACAATATGAGAGAAAGAGAGATGGTAAACAAGCCACAACAGAGTTGGAAATTTTTATTATTCAGCCAGCATTCTAGCCACAATGATCCTATCTTCTTTTCTGACATTATTTTGGGGAAGAATTTAGGTAGCACAGTCTTCCATTTTTCAAATAGCAGTGTGAAGTTTAAAGGAGATTTGGGTGCTATTTCTAGGGCATTAAGTAAGCATGTAGATGAGAATCATTCAAATACTCACAAGTGCCATATTAAAACTTCCCACAACAAATCACAAAGAACCTCATCCACCAGCCATGCTAACTTCAACAAGCTGTACATAGATCACCAACACAAAAAATACAAAATAAGTTTGTTGCCACAGAAAACTTCCTGATTCTATATGCAAAAATCAACCCAAACTAAATACCCAGAATGGGACAATTTCCACTGGTCTGCCAAACCATCCTTTGCCATACAGTGTTGATAACCTACTATATCACTGTCCACTGTACAGACAAATGCATACACACAAAAATAAGTCCTAAGCATCATGTTTAATGTCTCTTCCGGCTGTGACAATCAGCCAAATCTAGAACTAACAAAGGAGCCTCTAAATGATCACTTGACTTGCTAAAAATAGCAGGAACATCTCTCTCTCTCTCTCTCTCTGAAAACATCATTTAGCATCTGTTTTCCATGCTGGCATAGATAAGACAGTTTGACCAGGACTGACAAGCCTAAAAGCTGCACCAAACTCCAGACATCTGTTTTGACTTGGTTTCTATGCTGGATGTCCATCTTATGCCTGTTTCCACAGAATGTACAGGATGTCTTTTACATGTCACTGGCACAGTTGCCTTTCATGTGTCACCAGCACTGGCCACAATTATGATTTCACTTAGCTTGATGTGTCTTCTCACACACAGCAATTCACCAAGAGTCTCAGTCCCTTGTCATCACTTCCATAAGACTCAACATCCAAAGATCATATTTCACCACCTCATTCCATGTCTTCCTGGGTCTTACCTCTTCCACAAGTTCCCTCCACAGTTAAGTATCGGCACTTCTTTACGCAGCTGTCCTCATCCATATACATCACATGACCATACCAGCACAGTCTTCAAATCATTATAAAGAATATATATGAAAATGCAGTCCAAGACATTCCTAAAAAAGATCAAGGTGGTCACAGATGGTACACCTCTGACCACATCTGCTCAGTACACTGAGTGAAGAAGATACATTCCCAGACAGTATCACTATATCCCATATAAATAAACACTGGATATAGGAATGCATGGTATTGCCATTTTGGTAGAAACATGGCATATGTAGGCCTCACCTGATTATTGATCCCAACTTCCTATATATAGGTCTACCACACCACAACTGACCTAGAGCAACACAACAGTTTTTAAAGACTCCCTTGGAAAAAAATCAACAAACTTCCAAAATACATATTACCCACCACATATTCACACACATGACAACCTATGATATGATACTGGTTTCAAATTTTGGTACATGGCCAGCCATTTCAGGGAAGGGTACTAGTCGGTTACATCAACCTCAGTACTCAACAGGTACTTGTTTTATTGACCCAGAAAGGGTGAAAGGTGGAATTTGAACTCAGCACACAAAAAGGATGAGATGCCGCTAAGCATTTTTGCCCAACGTGCTAACGATTCTGCCAGCTCACTGCCTTAGCCCATATGATATTGACAATTGATAAAGAATGAATAATGTTATAAGTTCTTTTTTTACTTTTTTTTTTTTGTTTATAACGTCATTGTAGGACCATTGCTCTCTAAGAAAGACCACAGCCAGTTCTTTTCAGAGAAAGAGATAAACACAGAAATGCAAAAAGATTGAGAGAGGGAAACTAAAGAATTAACCCCAGTACAGGAATGGTACATTTATCAAGTCTGAGAGGATGAAAGGCTAAGTTCACCTCACCAACTTGGAATACAGAGAACCAGAACAAATAATGCAAGGCAATCTACCTGACAATGACAACTTAGTCAATTCATCTTTTCTCTCCCACCCATTAAAATGTGTGTGTGTATGTGTGTATATATATATGTGTGTGTGTGTGTGTGTGTGTCTGGGTCTCTGTGTATGTGAGAGAGATAATGTAAGGAATTAACATATATTAATGTATTAACCAGACATACACATTTGATATTTATTTTAAGTAATTTCCTAGTGTATTTTGCATGTATTTACATGCATGCACATTTGATTTAGCACTAATTCAAAGTATTGATACCGAGCAACACACACACATGTAAGAGAGAGAGAGACAGAGAGAGAGAAATAGTCTGTGAACCAAGGGAGGAAAAAAGAAATAAACAACTCACTAAATTGTAATGTACATTTTGCGTAATGGATATTTTTTTAATCGCCCAACACACACCATAAGCATGTAACTGTGTACGTGTATTCATACACTTATACATACACACACTACGTGTTAGATTTTATAGAATAGGAGGTAAGTTCCAACAATCCGGTTTCGATTTCAAGTTGTAAATGTTTCAAAAGCACTAGGGAAAGGGATTAATCTTTTGTTTTTTTTTTTAGCTGAAATTTCAGCATTTGTTTTGGAATAATATTTTTAAAATTATCTCCGTTTTTAAATATATCGTCAGAAGTTTTGGGGTTTTAAACGTAAGAGACTCAGAATCTGATTTTTCTTTCTTTTTTTTTTCTTTTTTCTAATTGGAAAAAACAAGTTTCCTTTAAATTTTTTTTTATCAGAAATCGATTGTGGTTAGGGGATTAACAGCTGCTATATATATATATATATATATATATATAAAGAGTTGGCCAAAAGTCATCTAACAGTAAATCAAAACCCATTTAATTCCAAGATTAAAACAAAAAGTTATTTTATATGAGACTTCGCATATAAATAGACAAATGTTGAAAAAAAAAACGGTGATTTTAACTCACAGAATTCAATTATTAAACATTTCAAAATTAGAATGAATAAATAAAATTGAATATTAAGTATTTATGGTATTCTGATTTACTGTCGGGTGGTTTTTGGTCAACCCTGTTTATATATATATATATATAAACAGGGTTGACCAAAAGTCACCCGGCAATAAATCAGAATCGTCCAACCCATGCTAGCATGGAAAGCGGACGTTAAACGATGATGATGATATATATATATATATATATATATATATATATATATATATATAATTAAGGGATAAGCAAATATTTGCTTCACCATATACCGAAGTTCAGAATTTATATATATTATAAATTTATATATATATATATATATTCATATATATAAACAGGGTTGACCAAAAGTCACCCGACAATAAATCAGAATTTCATAAATACTTAATATTCAACTTTATTTATTCATTCTAATTTTGAAATGTTTAATTTGCATTTGTAAAGGTATCAAATATATTGTTTGTATTCGGAAACATTAGCTTGTTTCACTTACTGAAAATTTAAAAAGGTGTTCACTCTCAGTTTATTATGGATTAAGGTTTAATAACAAATAAAAACTACACACACTGCAGCTGTAAATCCCTTGATCCTAATTAGTCTGATTTTTTTTTTTAATTTCAATTTACTTATCTAGTTCTAAATTTAATGCTAAAATAATGCAGACTTTTTTTTTTGAAGCGGTATAAAAAAAAGTTTTTTTAATATACAAATAAGTACAATATTTACGTTAATTACTAAAGCTTCTTAATATTTCTATTGACACCTAAGGCTGCAAGTTGGCAGAATCGTTAGCGCGCCGGGAGAAATGCCTCGAGGCATTTAGCTTGTCTTTATGTTCTGAGTTCAAATACCGCCGAGGTCGACTTTGCCTCTCATCCTTTCGGAATCGATAAAGATAGGCACCGGTGAAGCACTGTGGTCGATACAATCGACTAATTTCCTTCTTTGAAATTGCTACCCTTATACCAAAATTAAGGCGGCAAGCTGACAGAATCGTCGTCCGTCTTTGCGTTTCGAGTTCAAATACCGCTGAAGTCAACTTTGTCTTTCATTCCTTTAGGAGAAATGAGCTCAGTTGAGCATAGGGGGTCGATATAATCGACGTGATGCCCTCCCCCAAAATTGCCAGCCTTGTGCCAAAATTTGAAACCAATATTTCTATTGACATTAAGTTCTGCGAGATATATGTCTTTTAAGTTCATCAATAGGAACTGCTTTCCACTTACGGAAAGTGGGAGAAGGATGAACGCCTAAACAATATACGAGGTACTAATGAAAATATCCATTTCTCTAACATAACCTCAACACCTCGCCGTATATTTGGTTTTATTTTGCTGTTTTTGTATTGTTTTATTTTTTCAGAATGGCTCAGCCAGAAGACTAAGGGAAGCGATCATAATCCTTTTCAGGACCACTGTGATTAGTGGGAGGATGGGAGGAAGTTAACAGATCAGAGATCTGAGTTGAGTGTTTGCATGAGGGTGGGCTCTGACAAAAAGACACACACAAGGATCAAACGGTGAGAGTTAAACTGGACAACGGATTAAGTCTTCCACCTAAGAACATGTTGGTAGCGAAATCATTAAATGGGAAACAAAGAAGACAAAACATAAAAGTAGAAACAGCGATAAAAGACAATCAATTAGTACACCCTTATGAGAGAGGATTCCAAAAATATAACGAGGAAAAGGGAGGAAAATCGTAGTCAAAATAGTAATGTAACACGAAAAAAGATTAGTAGATTACAAAGTCAGGGTTTAGTTTAATAGATGCAAACATAAGAAACTGATCCATACTTTTTGGTGGATTGGATCACCTACAAGACTTAAAGCGAGATTTATATATATATATATATATATATATATATATATAACCCTAAGACGTGTGAATAATGGACTGTGTTTATGAAGGTTTTAATAAAGTGTTTATATAGCCGTTGCAAAAGAAGACAGATATAAATCAAGTTCAGTGATTGATTTAATTGCCTACATCAACCTGAAATGCATAGCCTTGTGCCGATGTTAAGATATATAAGTCTCTCTCTCTCTCTGTATGTATATATATATGTAAGTATACAGTGTTTAATAAGGTTCAAAAAGCAAGCTTTTCCTTCAATTTAGATCGAAGTTGCTTTGCAAATCGATTCCTTATTCGTGTTGTAATAATATTGACAATATTGTGCCGATGTACTCGTGTGCATGAGTTTATGGAGTGTCTGTGTGTGCAGGTGTCAGTGTAAATATATATAAATATATATATATCTACGCGCGTGTCTATATAAAGATTAGACATTATGTTATTCTATTTCTTTTCAGTAATATCATGAAAGACAATTTATAAAATGTACAATATCTCAGCGATTATTTCTCATACATATCGCATAACTATTGATTTCTCACAAATTATACAGACAGTATATTGTAGATATTCCGTAGAAATATTAGTGTGCATACATGAATATGTGAAACAGTGTACGTTAAAAACTATTACTCGTCTCTATCATAGGGGTTGATTACAGAATACTACAGAACAACTGTTTACTTGTACATTAGTTTCAGTATAGGAGCATGTTCAGTATTTCACTGGTAACAAACTCACTCACAGAGCAATTAAAACAGGAAAAAGATAAATCAATATATATATGATTATTAAATTAGCAACGAAAATGAGTAGAACATATCATATGTTTGCAGATAAATATACAAAGAAAGTAAAGCTCAATTCACAAAAATGCCTAACTAGTGAAACAGTTAACATTTTTTTCATATTAATACAAGAGTGGTGAGAGATATATGACAGCTTTCTGTATTTTACTGGTGAGAATAATCTAAGTAAAATCGTGTTAAAGGAATCTATAGATATGTAGATACATGGAGAAAAGGAGGTTTGTAGAGTAGAAAGAAAAATATGAAAGGTAGTTAGGGACTTACCGATAACATCTCTCAGCTCAAAAGCATCCTTCGTGTTGGGCCATTTATCAGCCATATTTTGTGAGTGTGTGTCAAGGTCACACACACTCACGCTGTTTTCCAACTATCAATCTATAAACAGCTATACCTTTGAGACTTATTGAATAAGATAAATTCGTTTCACACAAAGTGTTTCAGCAAACAACTACTATCTGTCAAGCCGTCAGGTTAAAAAATATAACTGCTTGTGGTGTTTGATTGAGATACAATATAATGTAGAGACGTCACAAAAGGAGAGCGCTTCCCCGTTGCAGGGGACTTGCTTTCTGTGTAAGTCTCAGCGGTGTAGTGCCAGTAAAGTCGCTTCTTTACAAATGCCCCACAGATTGTCGGTGCTCGTTTATCCTGAAACTTACCGGTAATGAACTCTTGGTACCGGCTTGAGGTAGACAAAAAAAGATAAGAATGCTTTCAATCGATACATAAGAAAATACTTTATAAAGATGATTTAAACTCAGTATGTATTAATTAATTGTTAATGATTAAGAATAATATAAATGAATTTTAAAGTGAACTTGGAATAAATGCTAAATACAGCGATGACACAAAATTAAGATAACCTAGCTCTTTATTTCTATACTAAATAATGAGGGTGGAGCGATGGAGTAAAGAAGTGTGGGAGCGACTATCGACATTTGAATACACATACTTCTGTGTTAGAGAACAGTAAAACCAGTGTCGTATGATATTTCATACTAATACACATGCCGAGATTAACCATTAAGTAAAATAAGCACGTGCTTAAGCCACTGAGGGAAGGGGCACCCCCGAGTTATTGTTTTTTTTTATCAGTGCTGCATTTACCGTGGTGCACCAGGGCCCCGGTAAAAGAATGTTGAAAGTTTGTATTTTTATTGTTTCGTTTTATTTTTGGAAGTAATTTATATGTATTGCTTACTGTTTAAAGAGAAAGAAATAAAACAATAAAAACAACTTATTAATTAACGCAGTCGTTAGGTCTGGCCGGGAAAAAAACCCTGAATATTAGATATATTATTTCCACGTTTAATATTTTAATGGCTTGTCAATTAGATATTGGAACACGATTGTAGAGCAAATCTGTAGCCAGTGAAGGTGAGAAAATCGAAAGAATATTTCAATAGATAACTTATTTAGCTCTTATCTATTTTCTTTTTTTCAATGCTTTCTGTTTCATTATTTTTTTTCACATACATGTATTTATAGTGTTATTGTCAATGGCTTAGAATGTTATTTCTTAGTTAAATTCATATTAAATGTGATATATTTTCTAATCACTTTTTTTTTTTTTTTTTTACTTAGCTAGAACTGTAATTTTTTTCTCCTACCACATTTTCCCTACCATTCACCTGTGGGATTGGGATTATGGTATGATTTGGTATTGATTCGGAGCCCTACTAATTATTTACAACCAACTATTATTGAAACACATCGTCTATTACCTGATATTTTAATTATATCAAAGGTTGGCACTAATTCGTATTACAATTATTACAATAATTTTTTTAATTCCATTCTAGTTCTTTTATTACACATTATTTAAAAAATTGACTTTTTTCTTTTCCTTTTTTTTTTAATATAATTTTATTATACTTTGACCAATAGAGTCGAAATCTTCGAAAACAAATATTGGATCTTTTTTAAAACGGGGGCCACATTTTTCATTAACGAAACACTTTGAAACTTGGAACACTGGTAGAATGTGTCATATAAAACATATTTTTCTCTTAGTCTTCTTTAAAAAAAAAGAAATCCATAAATTATTCCATGTTAAAGTTGTCGTATTTCTGTAATTTCAACCAATCACTGACGTCCATTCAGCCGATATACATTAAGTGCCGACTACATAAACAAACGATTCTGAAACAATTAACCCTAACCCTAACCCTAACTCTAACCCTAACCCTAACCCTAGGGTTAGGGTTAGGGTTAAAGCAAATTTAAAATGAAAAAAGCAAATAAAACGAAGGTATGGAGATTAAATACGCTTTACATCGCTTAGTGAGCCAAAGGAGTAAATGTAAACAACTGAATACTTGTCATTGATTGGTTGAAATTATCGAAATAAGACAATTTTTTACATGAAATAAATTCGAATACAAAAATATTTTTCTGTTCTATAACACAAAATAGATAAGTATACGAAGTTTGAAAGTCTTTCGCTACCAAAAACACTACATAAAACATTAATGAAAAATGTGGCCCCCGTTTTAAAAAAGATCCCAAATATTTTACAATTTCTGAAAGTGAAATAACGAATGCTTTCAGATGTAAACAAAATGTAAATGAAATTGTACAAATCTTCTAACACTAATCTGTTTCTAATTTTTATTATTTTTTGTTAATTTTAGATTGCAGATTGAAAATTTCTTACGTTCCAAACATAAATCCGGAGACGTAATAAAAACGAAAATGAATTATAAAAAGTTTGAGGAGAATTTTAAAACGAATTAAGTGCTGGAATTTTAGCCCATTCAACTATTTAATATAATTTATCCAACTTTATGAATTCAAAGGAAAACACACACGCACACAGAATAATTCCATATTTATCCATTTAAGAACATACAACTTTAGAAACACTCAACTAGAGCTTTTACAATCGCTTCAAATATTGGATCTCACTATCATAAAAGGTATTTCCTAGCGAAAGCACATCCTTAACGTAACTAGGCCCACATAACATCAACTCTCTTGTATTAAAGGATATTCATTTCACCCCCAAAAATTATTGATACACTCAGGTGAGTGTATCAATAATTTTTTATATACATAGGTGAGGCCCACAATAGAGGATTGCTCTTACACTTGGAATGGTGTTGCTATTGCACGCAGAAACATCCTCGATTGCATCTAGAAAAGAGGTGCTTGATTGATTAGCTGTAGAATTGTGTTAGTAAACAAAGACACAGAAGTGTAATGAAATTTTTGTTGTATTAAAAAATAAATGAAAAATATTTGTAACAGTTGTTCAATGGTCTTAAATGGCTAAGATGACTTCTCTAGAATGTAATTGTTTCCGTTTCTAGGCACAATCTCAGATCAAGTCACTTGCCCCAAAATGTACAACTCTGAAATATGTGCATGTGTGTGTATACATACAGATACACATATAGTTATATTTTCCTTATGAAATATATAGATTGCTTAGAAGTGCTCAAGTTGAACCTGAGATGTTAGACAAGTATAAAAAATAAAAGGAAAAAATTCAGATTAAGTAAACCACTATCAACATATATGTGTGGATTTGATCAAGATAAAATTCATCCAAAATTAAAACGTATATTAATATATCGAACATAGAAAAATATAGGAATATTAAAAATATATATGGATACATAAATATCTAAATCTAATGTGAGTGTAGAAACTTAGTGATAATAAAGTAAAAGATAAGAATATACTCTTTTACTTGTTTCAGTCATTTGACTGTGGCCATGCTGGAGCACCGCCTTTAGTCGAGCAAATTGACCCCAGGACTTATTTTTTGTAAGCCTGGTACTTATTCTATCGGTCTCTTTTGCCGAACCGCTAAGTTACGGGGACGTAAACACACCACCATCGGTTGTCAAGTGATGTTGGGGGGCAGGACAAACACAGACACACACACATACATATATATATATATATATACGACGGGCTTCTTTCAGTTTCCGTCTACCAAATCCACTCACAAGGCTTTGGTCAGCCCAAGGCTATAGGAGAAGACACTTGCCCAAGATGCCACGCAGTGGGACTGAGCCCGGAACCATGTGGTTGGTAAGCATGCTACTTACCACACAGCCACTCCTACGCCTATAGATAAGAACATTTTAAAAGATTTGAAAAGATAGTGAAAAGTTAATAATAGGCATCTAATAAGGTTTCGGGTTATAAATCTAGATGATAATATTCCAACGGCCATTTCTGGGGTTCATTCTTTCCCGCTAAAAAATGAATTTTGAAATCCATTTTTGGAGAATGCTTCCTTCATCAGGACAATGCACTGAATGCATATCTACCATGAATATTTTTTTTCCCTGATGAAGGAGGCATTCCCCAAAAATGGATTTCAAGATTCATTTTTTACCCGGAAGAATGAACTCCAGAAATGGCCATTGGAATATTATCATCTAGAATTGTAACCCGAAACCTTATTTGATGCCTATTATTAACTTTTCACTATCTTTCCAAATCTTTTAAAAACATTCTCATCTTTTACTTCATTATCACTGTGTTTCTACACTCATTTAAATATTTATATATCCATATATATTTTTAATATTCCTATATTTTTCTATGCTCAATATATTAATATGTTTTAATTTTGGATGAATTTTATCTTGATCAAATTCGCACATGTGTTGATAGTGGTTTGCCTAATCTGAATTTTTTCCTTTTATTTTTTATATATTTATATCAAATATTATTAAGTAAGAAAATGGAGAGATATAAAGGATATAAATTAATTTTTAATTAATTAACATTCCCTACAATCCTTTCAATTTACACTCTATACAAATTACAAAAATATATATAATAAAATAATTGTGCATTTTTTTGAGATTTTGAGTGAAATATCTTCAGGGCAAAAAAGGACATTACGGAATTTACATGCGAATCAGTTGAGGTACTCCAACAGATTATAGAGATGATGAAGATGGCAAGCTGGCAGAATTATTAGCAGGCCAAACAAACTGTTTAGTGACATTTCTTGCACCTTTAAGTTCTGAGTTCAAATTCCATCAGAGTTAACTTTACTTTTCATTCTTTTGAGCTCAATGAAATAAGTATCAGTTGAGCACTGAGTGTGTGTGTGTGTGGGGGGGGGGGGGTCAATGTAATCAACATATCCCCCTCTCCTAAAATTGCCGGCCTTGTGCCTATAGTAGAAAGGATGATAGAGAGATGATTTATGCAAGGTCAACTCCTCACTGCACAAATCCATCTTGGCCTTATCTATGTGACAGAACAGCTTTCACAATCCATTCATTCACATTTTGCTTTCTTGAAAGTAAATGCAAAGTAAAGGTCTTCTCTAGGTCAAGACAGATAAACAGAGTTATTTATTGTTTCATCTACAATTAATAATCAATCATTGTTTCATTTTAATGATAATAAATCTTTTGTTACAAACTTAACTGTTCATCTGCAATGTTAGTTCTGTCTGATTGCTTAACAATCACATAAATTAGTGAAGATTTTCTTTCTAGGACAAAAATTAATCAGAACCCACGACTTTATCCTATTGTCAATTCATAGTGTTAGTGGTATTAGTTACAGAGGAGCATGCACTGCTGCTGCTGGTGGTGGTGGTGGTGGTGGTAGTGGTGGTGGTGGTGGTTGTTGTTTTAGTGAGTGTAATAGAAGTTTTAGTTAGTGTTGCCTATAGTAGAAAGTATTATTAAATCAAATCATGTAAGGTAGTGAAGGGGAAGATTTATTACAAGCAGAAGACAAAATGCTTTGTTGTAATTATACAGCGCGAAATATTTTGTGGTATCACCGTCGCTATCATCATCATCATCATCATCATCATCATTCAATGTCCACTTTTCCATGCATGCATGAGTTGGACGGAATATATTCATTTCATGCAGGTTTTCTATGACCAAATGCCTTTCCTCTCGACAATCCTCACCTGTTTCCAAGCAAGGTGATATTTCCCCTATAGCCAGACATGTTCTCACAGAATATTGGAAATGGATAATACAGCTTGTATGACAGTAATAGTCATGTACAACTATCATGCAATATCAAGAGAAAGAGACACAGACATGCACATACACACACATGCACACACACATACACACAAACTCACACACACATACATGCTCTCTCTCTCTCACACATACACACACACAAACTTAGACACTCTCATACACATGCGCACACACACACACAAACTCAGACTCTCTCTCATACACATACACACACACACTCACGCACGCACACATTCACTCTCTCTCTCTCACACACAAACACATACATACACTCACGGGTTCTATTTCACTTGTTTCATTATTAATAGTCTACTAAAGGTGCCGAGCTGGCAGAATCATCAGCGCGCCAGGTGAAATGTTTGGCGGCATTTCATCTGTCTTCATGTTCTGAATTCAAATTCTGCCATGGTTGACTGCCTTTCATCCTTTTAGGATAAAATAAATATCAGGTGGTAAGCCGGCAGAAATGTTAGCACGCTGGGCAAAATGATTAGTGATATTTCATCCATCCTTACGTTCTGAGTTCAAGTCCTGCTAAGATCAACTTTGCCTTTCATCCTTTCGAGGCTGATAAAATAAATATCTGTTGAACACGGTCAATGTAAGCAACTTTGCTCCTCATCTGAAATTGCTAGCCTTCTGCAAAAGTTTGAAGCCATTATTAATCGTGGCTGTGTGGTAAGAAACTAGCTTCCCAACAACATGGTTCCAGGTTCAGTCTCATTGTGTGGCACCTTGGCTGACCAAAGACTTGCGAGTGGATTTATTCGACAGAAACTGAAAGAAGCCTGTCCCCCACCACTACTTGACAACCGTTGTTGGAGTGGCTACATCCCTGTCATTTAGTAGTTCAGCAAAAGAGACTGATAGAATAAGTATCAGGCTTTAAAAAAAAGTACTGGGTTCAATTCATTCAACTAAAATTCTTCAAGGCTGTGCCCCAGCAAGGCCGCAGTCAAATGACTAAAATAAGCAGAAGAATAGAAGAATAAAAGAATTGTGACTTATAATAATCCTTTCTACTATAGACACAAGGCTGGGAATTTGTGGGGAGGGGGATAGTCAATTACATTGACCCCAGTACTTGACTGTTACATAATTTATTGACCCTGAAAGGATGAAAGGCAAAGTTGAACTCAGAAAGTAGCGGCAGATGAAATACTGCTAAACATTTTCTCCAGCATGCTGAGAAGCGAAACAGAACCAATGTGTGTTTAATATTGGTAAAATGACCCTCCTAAGATACAACAGTATACATTTCAACATGCATGTTCACATCAAGAATCTTGTAAACCAAATACAAAAATTAAATAAATAATATACTTTTACGGTGTTTATACATTATATTCTGAGCTCAAATCATATCAAGGTTAAATTTTCTTTTTATCTTGCTGCAGTTGATAAAATAAAGAAACTAATAATCAGCAGAGTTTGATTTAATCAACTTTTATCCCCTCCTCACCCTCCTACAGTTATGGGGCCTCATGACAGTGCTAAAAATCAGTTATGACAGAGTAGAAATTTGCACATGAACATGATTGATGTTTTATTCACTCACACACACACACACAATCAACTAAACCATATGCGTGTATGAGTGTGTATGTGAATATGTATGTGTGCATATATATATATGTGTGTGTGTGTATATAAATGTATATATAGCAATAAGAAAATGGAGGGGAATATGAGGTACTCATCAACTTGCAGACACTGTATTCCGTTGATTAATCTGTTTATTTTATAACTAAAATGACAAAAAAGACAATATACAGACACTTAGGACATACCATGTCATATCAACAATTAAGATTTGGTAGACGGAAACTGAAAGAAGCCTATATATATATATATATATATATATACAATGTGTGTGTGTATATATATATATATATATATATATATATATATACAATGTGTGTGTATATATATATATATATATATATAACGTATATATTTATGTGTGTGTGTCTGTATTTGTCCCCCTGCCATCACTTGACAACTAATGCTGATGTGTTTATGTCACTGTAACTTAGCAGTTCGGCAAAAGAGACTGATAGAATAAATACTAGACCTACAAAGAATAAATCCTGGGGTTGATTTCTTCAAATAAAACCCTTTAAGGTTGTGCTCCAGCATGGCCACAGTCAAATGACTGAAATGTATAAAAGAATAAAAGAAGTACCCCCTGACTGGCCCCCGTGCCAGTGGCACGTAAAATGCACTATCCAAATGTGATTGATGCCAGGCCTGTCTGACTGGCTCCTGTGCTGGTGGCATGTAAAAAGCACCCACTACGCTCTCAGAGTGGTTGGTGCTAGAAAGGACATTCAGCTGTAGAAACATTTCCAGATCAGATTGGAGCATGGTGCAGCTGCTGGCTCTCCAGATCTCAGTAAAAAACCATCCAACCCATGCCAGCATGGAAAATGGACGTTAAATGATGATGATGATGTCCAGTAGAATAAGAAATAGAAAGTCATTGGTACAATATCATATATTTGAAAAAATGAATAGAAATGGCTTTTATATATATATATATATATATATATATATATATATATATATATATATATATATATACAAAATTAAGAGGAATGACCTCCAAAAGTGGACTTCTATATGCTAGAAATAGATGCCAAATCACCTAACCACGAAGAGTATGTTCTCAAGAAAAAAAAAAATTCCTCTTAATTTTGTATGTAATATAATTTTAATCTTCGGGTTTTTTTTTAAATATGCTAGGCTACTGGTTTTAATTGATTAATATCAATCTCTACCCTCATTATTAAATTTTATATATATATATATATATATATATATATCTGCATATAAGGTGGATGTTAAATGATGAGGATGATCATGATAATATTTATATACACATGCACACACAGACATGTATATATCCACAATCTCTCAACCACATGTACATACATATTTAAAGATGAAGGCTTAGCTATGATGTAATTTAGAACTTCTCTGCAAAACCATGTGTTACTGAGTCCAACCCCATTGTGCAACTCTTTGGGCAGGTATCTTCTACTTGTAACCTCAATTTAACCAATGCTTTAATAAGTGGAATTTGGAAGATACAGACTACATGTAAAGTGGATATAAAATAACATTGATGATGATAGTGTGTGTGCGTGTGCATGTGTGTCATCATCATCGTCGTTTAACATCCACTTTCCATGCTAGCATGGGTTGGACGATTTGACTGAGGACTGGTGAAACCAGATGGCTACACCAGGCTCCAATCTGATTTGGCAGAGTTTCTACAGCTGGATGCCCTTCCTAATGCCAACCACTCCGAGAGTGTAGTGGGTGCTTTTACGTGCCACCGGCACGAAGGCCAGTCAGGCGGTACTGGCAACGGCCACACTCGAAATGGTGTATTTTGCGTGATGCGCACATATGTGTATGTTCATGTGTGTGTTTTGGGGTGGCAGGGTGGAGTGATCCTCCTGGCCATAAGAAAATTCAAAATGATTTATCAGTGGGATTTCCATATGCCAATAACTTAGTTCTCTGGTAAAGATTTAGATAAGAAATTCCAAATGTGGAAGCAAAAGCCTAAAATTACGAGGTCTTTGAGTAAAGTTAACAAAAGACAAAAGTTTCAATTAGTAGGAAAAGAGACAGGCTTCTACTCTCAACTGGGAAGTGACCATACTTGACATAAAGAAAAGCAGTAGATAAGAAAGCAGTGTGTTTGATGTAGATTATTGGTGCACAAGGTGTACAGTGGAATCACAGACTGACTGACAGAAGAAAGGCTTCATATGTAATAGAGGAGTAGTTAACAGTAGCAGCAATCATGAAATAAATTCTTACAAATGCTCAAGAAAATCTTTAGTAGCTAGTAGTTTTTGTAATCATCATAGTCATTTTATGTCCACTTTCCATGCAGTTTGTATCTCCCGAATTCCACTAACAAAGTATTGGTTAAATTGAGGTTATAAACAAAAGCTATTTGCCCCAAGAGTTGCACAGTGGGGTTGAACTCGGAAACACATGGTTTTGCAAAGAGAAGTTCTTAATTACATCATAGCTAAGTCTTCATCTCTAAATATGTATGTGTGGCTGAGAGATTGCATGTATGTGTGTATATACGTGTCTGTGTGTGCATACTCTCTTACTCTTTTACTTGTTTCAGTCATTTGACTGTGGCCATGCTGGAGCACCGCCTTTTAGTCGAGCAAATCGACCTCAGGACTTATTCTTTGGATGCCTAGTACTTATTCTATCGGTCTCTTTTTGCTGAACCGCTAAGTTACGGGGACGTAAACACACCACCATCGGTTGTCAAGTGATGTTGGGGGGACAAACACACAAACATATACACACACATACATATATATACGACGGGCTTCTTTCAGTTTCCCTCTGCCAAATCCATTCACAAGGCTTTGGTCGGCCCGAGGCTATAGTAGAAGACACTTGCCCAAGGTGCCACGCAGTGTGAATGAACCCAGACCCATGTGGTTGGTAAGCAAGCTATCATCATCATACAGTGTACTCGATGTAAACTATGAGTGCACAAGATGTAGTGTGATCACAGACTGACTACCAGAGAAGAAAGGCTTCATATGTAATTGAGAAGTGAACAGTAGTAGCAATCATGAAACAAGTTTTTCAAATACTCAGGAGAATCCTTTGTAATCTAGGTGACCTAATTAGAAATGGAGGAGGGTGTTTTGAAAACATATAAGCCAGTGTTAAGAAGGAGTTTGAAAATGTTCAGGAATCTGTTAATTACCTCTTCTGACAACTATAGGATTAGATTGTATAATACATATATATGAAAGGTGATACTACAATGGAGTAAAAGATGGGTGTCAAATGCAGAGGATGGATGTATGAAAGGTGGAAAGAAATAAAACACACATGCACTTCTGGAGATATAAAGTTAGTGTGTATGAATGATGGAATACAAATGAGCTAAGAAAAACTGTATCATCATCATCATTTAACGTCCGTTGTTTTCCATGCTGGCATGGGTTAGATGGCTTGAGTGTAAACTGGTAAGCTGGGGAGCTGCATTAGGTTCCAATCTGATTTAGCATAGTTTCTACAGCTGGATGCCCTTCCTAATGTCAACCAGTCCAAGAGTGTAGTGGGTGCTTTTTATGTGCCACTGGTATTGGTGCCAGTTACGAAACACTGGCATCAGCCATGACTACGATCTCACTTGACTTGTATATAATAGAGAATTTTGATGTGGTCTGTTAGAGAGATTTTAGAAGATTTCACTGGTATAAACATGTGATGATCGTAGAACAGTGGTTCCCAAATGTTTTCAGGCGGTTGCACCCACCCTCTGGCACTTAGGCCACATTCCTAGTGCCCCACCCCCGCCAACTCACCACCACCACAAATATAGACCACTTTTTGCAACAAATTCAAAACAACTGTATTTCACAAATAAAACTCAACCTAATTAACCCATTATTTTGTTGTTTTTACATTCATCACCCCCTTTTGGCCACCCCATCATTGCCTCTCTGGATATTTACATGCCCCCGTACCTCCAGAGGAGTGAGGGTGGATATTGTTCACTTTGGGAACCCCTGCTATAGCAGGTGACATCTAGATAATGAAGTGCCAAGTAATCTATGTGAAAGGAACTTGCAGTGGAATAAGACAAAGAAAGATATGGGGAGAAGTGATGAACCTCAGGAAAGAAATTATATAGGATTGTAACTCATGGCAAAATGCTGTGCTTGAGAAGACCACCCAACCCAAGCGAGCACGGTAAAACAGAGGTAAAATGATAATGAGGGTTATAGTGGAGATAAGGGTTTAGTCATTGGAATGCATACACAGCTGGGCACTGCCTTTAAAGGGTTTAATCAGTTAAATTGAACCTAGTACTTTGTTGTGGTACTTATTTTATTGATTTCAAATGAGAAGTAATGTCAAGCAGAGAGCAAAGGGATGTAACGAGATGCTTACAAAATGTTTTTGTTTGATACCCCACTAACTCTGTCATGCCCTGCTCACATGTACACACATACATATACACACTTACAAACACAGTATCATTCTAGAAAATTTCACATACAAATACACATATATATCATTAATTTGCATACATTACATTTTAGATATCACTTCCATCAGCTCATTATTGATGTAGACTTTTACACAAAATCTCTAAGAATAAAAGGAATAAAAAAAGGTTTGTTCTGTATATAAATATACACATATGCATACATACATACATGTGCATACATAATGGGGTGTATATACATGAGAGTGTGTGCAAATCTGAACATACTGAACATTATTAGTGTATTACATTAAATAGTGAAATAAAATAATTTGAATGGAAATTACGAGCTAAAAATTAGGAAATTGAAAATTTTGAAAATGAAAACACAAAATGGTTACAAACATAAGAGTAAAGTACATCTCTTGGCTTGTTGAATAGATGAATGCACACAAGTTGTTCATTAAATCTGATAATCATGTGCACACAGGCATATATATACATTTATATGTATGTGTGCATAAACATATCAGTATTTAAACAAATCTGATTGGACTAAGTAGGATATAAAAGGAGTTTGTATAATAGGGTATTTACATATAAAAAATGTGGTATATAAAATCATATGAAGTATAAAGACAGCATATAAACCATATCATAAAGGAAGTACAATTATACCATATTATGAAGAAACATGATATTTGTTAGTGAGTAATGTAGTATATATCAAATGTATAAATGTTTGAGCCTGACATGGCAATGTGTTGTGCAAGACAGAGAACTGTCGACAAAGAGATGAAAGTATTGAGGGTGGAGGCTAAACAAGTAGACAACGTGATAGATTCCAGAGATAGCAAGCGCATGTACAGTATCATCCAGTTGGTAGTTTGACGAAGTTTAGAAGAAACTTCCTTTAGTGAGGACATGAATAAATCAACTCTGATTTAGAATATAATAGCTTGAGAGATAGTACGAGTTAAATTTTCAAACAAGCAGAGGTAGCATGTGTTGCCTCTAATGTAATCAGGAATAGGTTTGATAAAAGACTATTTAATTTTATAGTTGGAGCTGCCTCACTCCAGATATATTTTGAAAGTGTTGTTGAAGATATTTTATCTTTATCTCTAAACATGAGCATATGTTGAGTATACCTTGATTTGAATGAGTTTTCAGTAAGGCTTATATAATGCTATGTGTCATTGCTTTTATTACTGGTAAAAACTTTGGTACAGCAAACATTAATAATTTCAAGATATTTACCATGTAGAGGACATGTACTTTTGTTAAGATAGTTGCACTGAGGAGGGGGTGCTAATACTGTCTTTTATTTTAAACTATAGAAGAGGCAAAATTGTCCATACTGCTGTAACTTACTTTGAGGTTATACATGTTAAAAGTATTCCTGTAACAGTGTCCAAAGTTATAGTTCATCACCATTCTATATTGTAAATCCATAGCTGTATTTCCAGTTTGACTTGTCTTTTGCACAAAGTGATATACAAGACAAAATATAAATAATAGACATTATATTCTTTTATTGTAACAAATTTGACTTACAGCTGTTTCCGGTAGTCTTTATAAGTTCATTCATTGATTGTTTTATTCAATCACTCCATTGACTAGTTGAGAAAAATTGAATGACCTTAAAGAACTAATGCTATCCTCATTAGAATCATGGTTTCTGGTGAAAACCAAGCAGACCAATCGTAAATGAAGGCCCAAACACATAAGCAATATGGAGCTATGGCAAAGAACGAATCAAGTTTCAATTAGGGAGCAAATATTTAAGAAAAAGTGGAACTGGATTGGTAGCACAATTAGAAAGGACACACCAAATGTAACGAAAAGTGCTTTACAGTGGAATCCAGATGGATATAGAAAGAGGGGTAGGCCTAAGAACTCGTGGCGTAGATCAACACAAAAGGAACTAGAGAAAGGGGGACTTCCATGGCAGAGTATAAGTACAGAAGCGAAAAATTATGCAACATGGAATTCAATTATAAGTGGCCTATACTCCATGTTGGAGGGTTAAAGGCAAGAAAGAAGAACAGGTATGGGAAGGAAAGCAAAAAAAGGCAATAAGTATAAGTTGAGTAGAAGAGAGATAAAGAGAAAATGGGAAGTGAAGTGGTGAACTGGAAAAGAAAAACTAAAGAGAAGAGAAAAAAGAAAAGGAAAAGAAAGAATAGAGGAGGGGAAGCATGGGATGGAAGACTGAAGACAGGAAGGGATAAGCAATGGCCAGAAATCAAAGAGGGGATAGTAATAAAAAGATTAGTTGCCTTGTAATTGGGTCATCATACTCAAAAACATTTGTATTGTCTTCAGGTCAAATAGTATACAGATAGTGTATTGAAATTTGATATAGGCTGCTTATTCTCATGATCATCTTCAATCTTAAATCTCTTAATGTGAGATTGTAGTAATGATCCAATATTAAAGATTTATACTAACTGTCTTTCATGACATTCCTTAACACATGTATACCCCTGGTTGCATTTTTGCAATGCAAAACCTGCTCCTACTTGTTCGGACATGAACTCACCAAGAAGCATCTGACTCAGCATATGAAATGTTCAGTAGGTAGTCAACACCTGTAGCTAACAATTGCATACTGTCCTTCTCTTCCAGATTGTGAAAGTTTACTATAACATTTACTTTAAATACAGTGACATTTTAAGACTTCATTTTTGATGGGCACATGCGGGTTAATATCGTTATACAATAGAAATATTTGTGCGTTAAAGAAGATATGTGGTTAAGAAGCTTTCTTCCCAATCATTGATCTTTGGTTCAGTCCCACAGCATGGCATCATGGGTAAGTTCATGGCCACAGTTCAATGATTGAAAACGTTTTTTAAAAATATAAAAGTGAAAAAACTAAATTACACAATCCAACAGGTATTTTGTTGTCAGGATATTTTAACTCCACCATTCATACATATCATCTGTGGGTGATATACATGGACTTTAAGATGGTCAATTTTCTCCTGGGGTAACAAAGTGGATACACCAAATATTTATGCATTTTATGTATGTAGGACAACATAGCCAGGGAAGAACATTAGATGATCAAAGAATGGTTGCAGCAAACACTAGTTCCAGGGCTTTTTAATGTGGTTAAAGAGCCTTTAGTTCAACTGGGAAAAATCATCTTACCTCCACTCCATGTCAAACTTGGCATTACAAAGCAGCATCTTGTTGTCAGGATATTTTAACCCAATTTGAAAGTTTTTTTGATATGCTAACTCCCAAAATGGAGTCCATTTTTTACTATCATGTCTAGATTTTAAGATACCCAAATTCCACCAATCGTGGATATCATTTGTGGGTGATATGCATGGACTTTAAGATGGTTAATTTTCTCCTGGCGCAATAAAGTGGATGCATCAAATATCCATGCTTTTTATGTATGTGGGACAGCAGAGCCAGGGAAGAAAATAGATGATCAAAGAATAGCTGCAGCAAACATTAGTTTCAGAGTCTTTTAATATGGTTGAAGAGCCTTTAGTTTAACTGGGTAAAATCATCCCACCTCCACTCCATATCAAACTTGGCATTATGAAGCAGCTTCTTAAAGCTCTAGATAAATAAGGACCATGCTTTCACTATATCTGCAGGAGATTTCCCAGTCTGAGCAATGGAAAGATAAAAGCTGGAGTATTTAATGGGCTGCAAACCAGAAAATTGATGGAAGATGGGAACTTTGTAAATTCAATGAATTGCATTGCAGCAGCAGCATGGAATTCATTTGTAGTAATTGTAAATATCTTTCTGGGCAACAGGAAACCTGCCAACTATACTGAAATAGTCAAAACCTTTCTGGAGAACTTTCAAAAGATAGGAGCAAAAATGAGCATAAATCTGCACAGTCACCATGATAAATTCCCTGACGATCTTGGTGACATAAGCGATGAGCAGAGAAAATATTTCTATCAGGGTATAAGATGGAACAAAGGCATCAAGATAGACAGGACTTGCATATGATGGCAGACACTTGCTAGAACTTGGCTTGTGATCTTCCTGAGGTTCAACACTCAAGAAAATCATCCAAACACAAGTTCATGGGAAATTAGGCATAAAAGATAATATAATTTGTCTGTAGAAATTTGAAGATTTTTAATAAATTTTCAGTAGAATTTTAAGAAACTGTTCTAGTTTTCAAGGAAAACCAATTTCTATGATGTTTGTATGTTATGCATTGTTCTTCATAAGCTGTTTTACTGAGAAAACAATGACATTTTATGGATTCAGAATCTTAAAAACTTGATGCGATGGTCATAAATGGATGTCATTTCTGGATTCTGTGTCTCAAAAAATCTCCAATTCACGTCCAAATTTTTGACAACAATTATTTGCATAATTTATTCCAAACTCAGATAAATACAGCCACCTTTGATAGGTACAACACAAGTGATAATAGAGTGAAAGAACTGCAGCAAATTAAAGTTAATGACAGAAAGATTGAGAAATGGTATTGTAAAAGAACAAGCCATGACAGTTCAGTTTGTATCAAAGAACAATGGTTAGCATGAGGATAAACACAAATAATAATGAATGTTTAATGAGTTATTGAATATCAAAATGTTTACTGAGTTAGTTTTTGTGTTCTATCTTTTACTTGTTTCAGTCATTGGACAGAGGTCATGCTGGGGCACTGCCTTGAAGGGTTTAGTCAAACAAATCAATCCGGGAAATTATTTTTTCTAAAGTCTGGTACTTATTCTATCAGTACCTTTTTGCTGAGCCACTAAGTTATAGGGATGCAAACAAACCAACACTGGTTGTCAAGTTATGGTGGAGGACAGACACAAATATAAAGACACATGTAGATACACACACACATGCACACACACACACACATACATGCACACGCGTGCACACACGCACACACACACACACACACACAAACACACACACACATAAAATGAAGGTGGGCTGAAAAGTTCATAGGCTGACTATGAAGGAGTGATGCTAAACTCTTTTTAGTAATAACTGTATTGTTTCTTTCCAGGTAAACTGACATCTGACTATTCAAAAAAAGACTTCAAAAGTAACTAGCAGCAACTTCAATTGAAAATGGACAAAATATGACATCATGGTGTTATCAAGTACCTGCAGGAAAGACGTTTAGCTCCCGAGGACATGGTTGCTACATTAGAGGATGATGCTCCAGCTTTATCAACAGTGCAAAAGTGAGCAACTGAATTTAGGAAAAGAAGGTAGAGTCTTGAAGACTCATGACATCCAAGGTCTGGATGTCATGCAACTGTCACCACCATGGAAAATATTGATTTTGTTCACCATATGCTGAGGGATGATAGGCAATTGACTATAAATCAAATAGCTAGTGCTATTGGCATATCCTATGAGAGAGTCAAAAATATTCTGCACAATGAACTAGGCATGACAAAGGTTTCTGCTTGATGGATGCCACATCTTCTGACACCTGGTCATGAGCAAACAAGGTTGATCACAAGAAAATCTGACATTGTTTAAGGCAGATCCAGCTGGTTTTCTTGAATGCTTCCTAAGTCAGGATAAGTGTTGAGTTCATTATTTTGAGCCAGAGACAAAGAGACAAGCCATGCTGTGGCAACACCCTTCCTCACCTGCTCCAAAGAAGGCCAAGGTTGTTTCATCTGTAGGGAAGGTGATGGCTTCACTTTTTTGGGATGCGAAAGCCATCAATGAGGAATGCTATGCCAACGTACTGAGGCTGTTATGAAAGGCTATCAAGACCAAACACCTGGGAAAACTGACAAAAAAGGGGTCTGGTTTCATCAGGACAATGCTCCAGCACACAACTCCTTGGCTTCAATGGCTGCTGTGTGTGACTGTGGCTTTGTTCTTGTTGATGACCCCTCCTTATTCTCCTGATTTGGCCCCTTCTGACTATCATTTGTTTCCCCACATGAAAAAACATTTGGCTGAGAACCAGTATTGCAGTGATGATTTTGTCATATCTGCTGTTGATGACTTTTTTTAAACAACAGGATGAAAGCTTCATCAATTGGATCCAAGCACTGCTGCCGCACCAATGGAAGAAGTGTGTGGACTATAAGAGGGACTGTGTTGAAAAATAAATCTCATTTGGTCACATTCCACGAGAGTATCTTGGCCAGCCCATGAACTTTTCAGCCAACTCTTTTATACATACATACTTACATGTGTGTATATATATATACATATATAATTATATATATATATATATATATATATATATATATATATATATATATATATATATATAATATATCTATCTATCTATCTATCTATCTATCTATCTATCTATCTATCTATATATATATATATATATCATCATCATCATCATCATCATCATCGTTTAACGTCCGCTTTCCATGCTAGCATGGGTTGGACGATTTGACTGAGGACTGGTGAAACCGGATGGCAACACCAGGCTCCAATCTAATTTGGCAGAGTTTCTACAGCTGGATGCCCTTCCTAACGCCAACCACTCAGAGAGTGTAGTGGGTGCTTTTACGTGTCACCCGCACGAAAACGGCCACGCTCGAAATGGTGTCTTTTATGTGCCACCCACACAACCCAGTCCAGGGGCACTGGCAATGATCTCACTCGAAAATCCTACGGGAGCCAGTCAGGCAGTACTGGCCACGGCCACGCTCAAAATGGTGCATCTCATGTGCCACCCGCACAAGAGCCAGTCCAGGGGCACTGGCAACGATCTTACTTGGCTTGCCGGGTCTTCTCACGCACAGCACATTTCCAAAGGTCTCGGTCAGTAGTCATCACCTCGGTGAGGCCCAATGTACGAAGGTCTTGCCTCACCACCTCAGCCCAGGTCTTCCTGGGCCTACCTCTTCCACGGGTTCCCTCAACTGTTAGGGTGTGGCACTTTTTCACTCAGCTATCCTCATCCATTTCACCACATGTCCATACCAGCGCAATCGTCTCTCTTGCACACCACAACTGATGCTTCTAATGTTCAGCTTTTCTCTCAAGATACTTACACTCTGACGGGTATTCACATTGACATTACACATCCAACGGAGCATACTGGCTTCATTCCTTGCGAGCTTACGTATGTCCTCAGCAGTTACAGCCCATGTTTCACTGCCATGTAGCATGGCTGTTCGTACGCATGCGTCATACAGTCTGCCTTTTACTCTGAGTGAGAGTCCCTTTGTCGCCAGCAGGGGTAAGAGCTCTCTAAACTTTGCCCAGGCTATTCTTATTCTAGCAGCTACACTTTCAGCGCACCCACCCCCACTACTAACTTGGTCGCCCAGATAGCGGAAGCTATCGACTACCTCTAGTTTTTCACCCTGGAATGAGATAGAAGTTGTTTCCTGTTTGTTTACAGTCTTTATTGCACCTGAACATCTGCCACAAACAAAAACTAACTTGCTAGTTAACCTGCCTTTGATGTTGCTGCACCTCTTATGTGTCCATAGCTTGCACCGGGTACATCTTATAGAGTTATATATATATATATATATATATATATATAAGGGCATTACTATACACTAACTACCGTAATAAACACATTTTTACTGAACGCGACAAAATGCAACCCACAAGAGCTAGCCTTTTAAAAACAGACCGGAGAATTTGTTTTTGTGGTTTGAAAATGTACCTGAATATGAAAAACATGTAGTTGTTTTTAAATAAGATTTATTCACATACATACCAAACTAGTTTCAACAATTTTTTGTTTTTCAATGGTACAAATGTAAATAAAACAAGGGGATTTTAACAGAGTTTAAAATTATGAAGTAGAAATCAGACAAACATGTTTAAACATTCAAATGTTCACATAAAATTCAATGAGTTTCACAGGTATAGATAATGTAAAAATAAATGTTTGGCAAAGAATATAACAAATGTACATAACTAAAAGTTTGGTCATATTGAGCTTTATAGAATACAGGGACAAGAAAGAGGAAAGAAAAAGGGAACAGAGTAAAAAAAAAAGGTTTTTTTTTACAGTTTCTGTTTTCATATGTGTAGTTTTTTTTCCATTGTGTATTGGGAAGAGCTCAGTATGCGATGGAAAAAAGAGCTACACACACAGTGACAGAAACTGTAAAAAAAACTCTTTTTTTATTCTTTTCCCTTAAGATCAATGGAATAAGTGCCAAGATTAGAAAAAAGAAAAATGAGTTCTGAGGTCAATTTGTTTGACTAAACCCATCAAGTTGGTGCCCCAGAATGGCTGCTGTTCCATGACAGAAACAAATAGAAGATAAAAGATAAAAGATAAAAAATAAGAATTTAATAGAAATTATAGTCATTCATTGCAAATTATAGATCAATGTTTCAATGCTGGCATTGGTTGGATGGTTTGACAGGGGCTGGCCAGCTGAAGAGCTGCCTGGGCTCTAATTGTCTGTTTTGGCATGGTTTCTACAGCTGGATGCCCTTCCTAACACCAGCCACTTTACAGAGTGTACTGGGTGCTTTTATGCAGCACCAACGTGAGTGCTTTTTATGTGGCATCAGCACCTATGAGCGCTCAAAATTAAGATCATTTAAGCTGAAAAGGGATGTAGGGAACATGCTTGTATGCAAGGACAAAGATATTGATTTCAAATTTTGGCACAAGGCCAGCAATTTTTTTTTTGGGGGGGGGGGTAAGTCAAATACATGGACTCCAGTGTTCAACTGGTACTTATTTTATCAACTCCGAAAGGATGAAAGGCAAAGTTAACCTTGGCAGGATTTGAACTTGGAATGTAAAGACAGATGAAATACCACTAAGCATTTTGCCCTGCGTGCTAATGATTCTGCCAACTTGCCACCCTACATTTAAATACAAATATCAAATCATCCAGGTATGTTAATGGGTATCCATAGCTGCCTAGAAGCTTCTGCTGCATCTACTTTATATCCTCTGAACATGAACCTAGATATGAGCTAAAACAGGAGCCATTATAAAGTCAGTCAATCTGCAAGAAATAGCAGCCTGATCTTTCTCAAGTCCCCTTCTACCATTTTAGAAAACAAAGGATCTGTTGGACAATGTAGTTCTGGTACAATAGCCTAAAAGTGAAAATGGTAAAGGTCATTGATGGAATAATTTTGCTCGTTAGTCAACTCATTTAGAGTTCACATGGTACGGTGGGGGACCAAACAACAACACAACCACCACCACCATCACGAAGAAGAACAACAACAGCACTTCCCCACAAGAAGAAGAAGCAGAAGAAGGAGAACAAGAAGAAGAAGAACAAGAAAAAGAAGAAGAAGCAGAAGAAGAAGAAGAAGAAGAAGAAGAAGAAGAAGAAGAAGAAGAAGAAGAAGAAGAAGAAGAAGAACAACAACAACAACAACAACAACAACAGGATCTAGTTCAAAACGGGGGCACCAGTATTTTCTTAACGAAACACTTTGAAACTTGGGACAACAGCAGCAGCAACAGCAACAACAACAACAACAATAACAACAACAATAGCAGCAGTGGCAACAACTCAGCAGCAGCAGCAGCAGCAGTAGCAGCAATGGTAACAGTGGCAGCAGCAATTAGTTAATTACTAGCTTTCTGGGACTCATATTCCAAAATGCTTGTTATAATAATTCTATACTCATTCCTCATTGGTATAGATTTACCGTGGCTATTTGTCTCCTCTTTTGGATTTTGTTGTTACATGAATTCCTCAACACTTATATGTGAAAGTTGTTCCAAACATTTTTCCTAATTTTTATCAAAATTATTTTCTCAGCTAAAACATTATATGACCCTAATCAGTTGTAGAAAGGTTGATATTATGAAGACAACATATAACACTGCCACTCCTGTAGTTCATAATAAGCTTAATTGTACTTAATTACAATATATACCAAGGGAAATGGCAATCAAAGTAAATGTTATTCATGGCAAGGTTGTGAATGGGTTAGTTTACTGATTAAGAGAAAGAATTACACCCCAAAATATTCTAATTATGTACATGTATGAGTGTGTATATATATATGTATATATTTCTTTATTGCCCACAGGGGGCTAAAAATAGAAGGGACAAACAAGGACAGACAAAGGGATTAAGTCGATTACATCAACTCCAGTGCGTAACTGGTACTTATTTAATCGACCCCGAAAGGATGAAAGGCAAAGTCGACCTCGGAATGTGTATATATATATATACATATATGCATACACATACATGTATGCATGTATGTATATGCATGTGTGTGTGTGTATATATATGCATGTATCTCTCTCTCTCTTTTTCTCTCAACACACACACACACACACACACACACACACACATACACTGGTCTGCTCACCTAGCCAGCAGGGTGGCATCATTCTAAAACTAAAATGATACAAAGTGCATTTTGACCCGTGATGTAGAACAACAGGTGGTCAACCAGCAATGTGTAACAACAGCTGGTCAATCACACACACACAAACACACAAACATACACACACACACACACACACACACACACACACACACGCAAACACACATACACACAAGCATGCATACATGTACGCACATATATCATCATCATCATCATCATCATCACCATGGCTTGGACAGTTTGACAGGAGCTCGTAAGGTCAGGGGCTGCACCAGGCTCCATTGTCTCTTCTGGCACAGTTTCTACAGCTGGATGCTCTTCCTAGCACAAACCACTTTTCTGAGTATATCTGGTGCTTTTTATGTGGCACCATCACCAGTGCTTTTTAATGTGGAACCAGCATCAGTATAAATTCTGTTGAGGTGGACAGGTTTTCTTAAGTACAGAAAAAATGCCAGATACCTTAGTCCTTTCTCATTTATGAGGCTCAGCATCTTGAGATTGCCCTTCAGGAATTTGTCCTATCTTCCTGGGTCTTCCTCTTTTGCGAATTCTATCTACTTTAAGTTATGAGCACTTCTGTATGCAATTGTCTGCAGCCATGTACATCACATTTCCAAACCAGCACAGTCTTCTCTCTTGCACAGAACATCTGGTTCCTCTTATGCCTGACTTTTCTCTCAATACACTAGTGCTCTGTTGTGCACGTACATTGACATTACACATCCAGCAGAGCATACTAGCTACTAGCTTCAGTCCACTCTAGCTCTCACGTATTCTCTGCATTCAGGGCTCACATCTCACTACCATGTAACATTGCTGTTTGTATACATGCACCATACAATCTTCCTTTCCTTCAGAGAGAGAGAGAGAGCAAGAGCTTTATTTGCCAACAGAGATAAAAGCTCTCTGAATTTCTAGTGATTACACTTTTTGTACATCCTGCTCCACTGGTATTAGGTCCCCTGTTGTTGTTGTTGGCACTCTGTCGCTTATGACATCGAGAGTTCCAGTTGATCTGATCAACGGAACAGCCTGCTCGTGAAATTAACGTGCAAGTGGCTGAGCACTCCACAGACACGTGTACCCTTAACGTAGTTCTCAGGGATATTCAGCATGACAGTGTGACAAGGCTGACCCTTTGAAATACAGGTACAACAGAAACACGAAGTAAAAGTGAGAGAAAGTTGTGGTGAAAGAGTACAGCAGGGTTCACCACCATCCCCTGCCGGAGCCTCATGGAGCTTTAGGTGTTTTCGCTCAATAAACACTGACAACGCCAGGTCTGGGAATCGAAACCGCGATCCTATGACCGCGATTCCGCTGCCCTAACCACTGGGCCATTACGCCTCCACATTAGGTCCCCTAGGTAGCAATTATTATCCACCGTCTCTAAAGAGTCTCCAGGACATTTGACAAAACTAATTTTCTGAGTCTGTAGTTTTTATGGCTCCTGTGCATCTCCCACAAACAACCACTACTTTTTCTGATAAGCTTCCTATCATTTCACTGCCCCTCTTGTGTATCCATAGCTTGAATTGGGTACACCATAAAGAATTCCTGCCTAGACCTTTCCTACATATCAAGCAGGGCCATTTGTTTGATGGGGGTTGGGTCCTGTCTGTTTTTTTTGCTTACTAGAATCTTCGTCTTTGTTAAGTTAACCTTAAGGCCCTTCGATTCCAGATTTTGCATCCACACCTGGAATTTCTTTTCTAGTTCTGATATAGAATCTACTATGAGGGCAAGATCATCAGCATGTATTAGTAGTTCCCAGGGGCTGCCAGTCTTGAATTCCTCTGTTATGACTTGGAGGACAATGACAAATAGGAGGGGATTAAAAACCGAACACTGAGGCCTGCTTTCCTGTACACTAAGTTCATCACTGTACCTGTAGTTAACTCTCACCTTACTTCTTATTTCTTTGCTGCCCACAAAGGGCTACACACAGAGGCGACAAACGAATTAAGTCAATTATATCGACCCCAGTGCATAACTGGTACTTATTTAATCGACCCTGAAAGGATGAAAGGGAAAGTCGACCTCAGCAGAATTTGAACTCAGAATGTAACAGCAGACGAAATACTGCTAAGCATTTCACCCAGCATGCTAACGTTTGTACCAGCTTGCCACCTCTGACAGAATCTCTGTATATGGCCTGTATAGCTTTCAAAGCCACTCATCTCAGCTCACCATATCACACAGTGAGGTACTCTGTCAAAGGCTTTCTCCAAGTCTACAAACACCAAGTACAATGGTTTATTCTTAGCCAAATGCTTGTCCGACTATAGTGTCATATACCTACCTACCTACATATCTATCTATCTATCTATCTATCTATCTATCTATCTGTCTGTTTGTCTGATAGATAGATAGATAGATAGATAGATAGATAGATAGATAGATATATTGATACGTATACATGTATGATGGCTTATACACAATTTCCATCTACTAAATTCACTCACAAAGCCTTGATTGGTGTGAAGCTGTAGTAGAAGACACTTGGCCAGGGTGTCAAAGTGGGGCTGGACCTGCAGCAATGTGATCGTAAAACATGCTACTGAAATACACCGCCATGCCTGCAATCACTTTGTCTCTCTTTCTCTGTTTGTCTGTCGCTCTCGCTCTCTCTCTTACACGCGCGCGCGCGCGCGCACACACACACACACACACACACACACACACACACACACACACACACACACACACACGCACACACACACGCACGCACGCACACACACAGGTGGCTGATTTGCAAGATTATTAGAGAATCAAATAAACTGCTTTAAAAGTAATTGTTTCAACTCTATATGATTTCTTCGACTTTGAAATGATGAAAAGAAAAGGTGAATTTGAAGCTACAACGTAGGAAATACTGGTAGGCATTTTATCCAGCGTGCTAATGGTTCTGTCAGTCCGTCACCCTTTTAATAATCCTTTCTACTACACGCACAGAGCCTGAAATTTTGTAGGGAAGGGGTGAGTCGATTACATCGACTCTTGTACACAACTGGTGCTTAATTTCATCGACTCCGAAAGGATGAAAGGCAAAGTCGACTTCGGCGTAATTTGAACGTATAGACGAAAAAAAAAAAAAAAACGTCGCTCAGCATCTTATACGGAGTGCTAACGATTCTGTCTGTTCGCCGCCTCTTAACTATAAGGACAGCAACTACAGTAATGATATTTATTTCTAGTTTAGAGACAAGGGCAACAAGTTTTGGTGGATGGAAGGCTGTTGGTCGATTAAATTGACGCCACATCTTGATTGATACTCTATTTCATTGAACCCAGAGGGAAGAAAGACAAAGTTGATTTTAGCGGGATTTGAACTCAAAACATAAAGAGACGTAAGAAATACTGAATGGTGTTTTTGTCCGGCGGTCTTACGATCTACCACTCCATCGCCTTAGGTACAAAGCTTCAAATTTGAGGGTAGATTATAATCGTAATTATAATCGAAAATGTGAGGGCGCATGACCTAGTGGTTAAAAGTTGTTGCACTCGTTCGCGAGATCGAGGTTTCAATTTCCAGACCGGGTGGTGAGTTGTGTTCTTGAGCAAAGCACTTCATCTTGCGTTGGTCTGCGATGACTTCGACCTCTGATACATGATATACCGTGCATCTGTTCAGACATCGTCGATTTGATGGAGAGAGCGACCTAATGTACAGCAAATACATTTGACCATAATAAACTAGTCATTTGTGCAGGCCGTTCGGCAAAAAGCTGAACACTTATACGTCGTCTTCGACGGGAGAGTCAATCATAATCGATATATTGACCCAAATATTTAACTAGTATTTTTTTTTCAGTGCCGTAATAGAAGGCAAAGTCGACTCCAGCAGGATTTAAACATAGTATGTAAAACAACGTAACTAATAACCACCCCTTTTTTAGTCTGATGCTCCACTGATTCTACAAAGCCAACAATAACTTTTCATTGGTACACAATAAAAGGTATAGGCATTTGAACGAAACCTGATATATAATTCATAATTTTATTTTTAATGAAAGAAATACGTAAATTAAAAATAACCCACAAAGAAAAAAGTTTAAGCTATCATAGCAAAGAAAGGTAGCATGTGCAATAATAGTCCAAGGGAAATAATTCTTTCATAGAGTACGTTCAGTTATGTCCCTTGTCTTATTTTGTTTCATTTCAAACGTTATATTTGTCTTTTTATTTTATGTCATTTATGTCTTTTATCTTTTACTTGTTTCTGTCATTAGACTGCGGCCATGCTGGAGCACCACCAAGAAGAACTTTAAACCACCAAATCGACCCCAGTACTTATTTTTTATAAAGCCTGATACCTATTCTATCGGACTATTTTGCCGAACTGCTAATTTACGGGTATGTTAACACTAATACCGGTTGTCAAGTGGTGGTGGAGGACAAACACAGACACAATGATTCACACACACACACACACACACACACACACACACACACACACACACACACACACACACACACACACACACACACACACACACACACACATAAATGCAGGGTGAGTGGAAAGTAACTAGGCATTAGAAATTGCTTATAGAGTTTTTAGTATCACTGAAGTCATGGTGAAAATATTTTTTAAACAGACAACACTAATGGGGATCTCTTATTTCCTTATTTCTTATTTTCCAGATGGCCGGTCGCTTGACTGCTCAGGAGCGACCTAAGATAGCAGCACTCTATGAAGTGTGGAATTCCATTGTTTTAGTCCAGATACAGTGGTGTGCATGGAAAGGTAAGCATGCAACACTGCATCCGGAGAAAATAAAAGATTGTCATGCAAAGCTGATGACCACGGGGATCTTGGGGATAGCAGCACTCTATGAAGTGTGGAATTCCATTGTTTTAGTCCAGATACAGTGGTGTGCATGGAAAGGTAAGCATGCAACACTGCATCCGGAGAAAATAAAAGATTGTCATGCAAAGCTGATGACCACGGGGATCTTGGGGATAGCAGCACTCTATGAAGTGTGGAATTCCATTGTTTTAGTCCAGATACAGTGGTGTGCATGGAAAGGTAAGCATGCAACACTGCATCCGGAGAAAATAAAAGATTGTCATGCAAAGCTGATGACCACGGGCTCTGTGAACGATTCAAGAAGAAGTAGCCTTCCAACCACATTCCGAACAATAGAGAGCGTGGCAATACTGCAGAAAATGTTTAATCACAGCCCGCAAAAATCAACACGTCAAGCAGCTCGTTAAAGTGAACCAACAAGACACACAATACGTACAGTGTTGCACAAAGAATTGAATTTACATGCAGGAGCTAAATCCTGAAGACTGTGACCGCAGAAGTCCAGAACACTAAGAAGTTCAGATCTCACAACATGTGATTTTTACCTGTGGGGTTACACAAAAAAGAGGAGGTGCACAAGACAAAACCTTGTACACTGGAAGACTTGGAGACACGGATTCAGGAGGTTCTCAATGATACCCCAGATGACGTCCTTCAGAAAGTTGTTCATTCCACCTCTGGCCGTTTGAGGAAACTGGTTGATGCCACCTGTGCTTATATTGAAATATGAAGACATGTAATAAAGAACATGTACAATTTGTTTCAATAAATTTGTACAAGGAATATGGATTTTATTACCAATTTTTAATGCCTACTTACTTTTCACCCACCCTGTATGAATGTATATATATATATATATATATATATATATATATATATATATATATATATATATATATATATATATATATATATATATGTATATATATATATATACAGCAATAAGAAAATGGAGGAGATCAAGAGGTGGTATTCATCAACTTTTAGACATTATATTATGTCTATTTATCTATTTAAAAAAAAAACAATTATAACAATATACATACATGTATAACATATTATGCTTTACATATATAATATATAAAAATACCAGTAATTATTAAAATATATAATGTAGAGCATAGAAAGTAGGATAGTATCTTACAGCTGTTTCAGCCAAAGTACCCCACTCTACTTACATCCCTTCAGTGAACTGAACTATTTGGTAGATTAAGGTACTTGGATGTGTCTCTGGGCTTCGTCAGAGAGTTTAGAAAGTTCATAAGGTTAAGTTATAAATATAAATACATACATGTGTACACACTTTTACATATACATACATATACATAAGTATACGTAAACACATATATATATTTATATGCATACAAAGGAATCAATTATTATTATTATTAGGTGTATTATATTATGCTTATTAGATAAAGTATAAACAGAGGAAGGAGAAAGTTATCAAGAGAAAAATACCAGTGGAATCTAAAAAATCAATACGGTAACACCTTCATCCAGTACTTGCTTTATTAGTACCAGTACTTGCTTTATTGACACTGAAAGGATAAAAGGCGAAGTCGACTTTGTCTTTCATCCTTTCAAGGTTGATAAAAGAAGTACCGTTGAAAGGATGAAAGGCAAAGACGACTTCGCTGGAATTTGAATTTAGAACGTAAAACCGGAAGAAATATCTCTAAGCATTTTGTTCAGCATGCTAACGATTTTTCCAGTTCGACACCTTAGATCTCATAATTACACAATACAACAGGGAATACAGGTATACAGCAGGTCAATACGTTCTTTCGAATACCCGACTTAATGTATTCAATCAGAAAATTCCTTGTAAACGACTAATGAAAATTTATAAACTCATTTTAATTCTATACCGTTTCTGCTACCCCTGTTGCATTACTAATAATTTCTAACATCTAATATGAACATAAAGTCATACATTTGGGAGAATGCACGATTGATTCAATCAACGTTAGCATTTATTTATTCTGTATTTTACTGAACCTGGAAGGATAATATACATACATATATATATATATATATATATATATATATATATATATATATATATATATATATATATATATGTATATCTGTATGTATGTATGTATGTATGTATATAAATATATGTATGTATATAAATTCCAGGGCGTTGTCAACTTAGAACATAAAGGGAGGTAACTAAGTATTCCTGTTCCCAGCCGACACCGTGGACTTGTCAATAATGAACCGACGCGGAAGCTAACAGTTCAGACATGGACTGGCTTTTCTGAGCATCGAGCCGTATGAGACGTGGATCACCGTCAGGCAGGTCGCACTACTAAAACTAATGTTAGTAATTGGGTAGTAAGGTTATTTTTCATTTGATATGCTATTCAGAAAGTTCCGCGGGGCGCAATTTGCCTATAACTCCTCTAGGTGCTCTCATGACCTACTACAGTTGGCAGTTCAATCTCCATAATACAAACTAACAGTGAGTTTTAAGCTACTATTATTCGAGATACGGGTGCATAATACACAACCACGCGCGCAGCAACTGAAGAAATCTCCAAACAACTCAATGAAATAAAAGACAATGTGCGCAAACCTTTGTCTTTTCGCCAACGGTTTTCAATAGCATCAATACGAGGGTACACGACTAAATCTCCATATATATATATATATATATATATATATAGTCAGTAAATTATAAATCCGAAAGAAAATCACACTAAGTTATAGAGCAGTAGAGTAATTAGATAAAGGTACTTACGACCGGTCTATGGGGTTACCCAGGGCTTCAAGTTCATGAAGAGCGTCGTATGATGGCACACCACCACTTATTAATAACGGCACCGGTTAATGCCCTCTGCACTAACTCCTTAACACGGGCACGGAAGATTTTATGAGTCAAAATAGACTTGATCATCTTCAAGTACCCTTGTCCCTGCTTATGGCACTTATCTAGGTACACCTCACACGTCACAAATTTGTGATCCGTGTAAAGGACACAATAAAAGCGTGGACAACTAAATGTATTCCTCTCTCTCTCTCTCTCTCTCTCTCTCTCTCTCTATCTCTCTCTCACTCTCTCTCTCTCTCTCTCTCTCTCTCTCTCTCTCTATATATATATATATATATATATAATTTTTTTTTATTATGTGCCCTTTTAGACCCTAGCCAGGCTCATGGGCCTGGTTTCCCGGTTTCTATGGCGTATGTGTTCCCCCCACCCCAGCTGGACGGGATGCCACATCGCAGCGTTACTCAAGAAACAGGAAGAAAGAGTGAAAGAAAGTTGGGGCGAAAGAGTACAACAGGGGTCGCCAACACCCCCTGCCATAGAAACCGGGAAACCGGGCCCATGAGCCTGGCTAAGCTTTAAAAGGGCGCATAAAAAAAAAAAATATATATATACTTTTCTCGCTGGATTCGTTTCTCTTTTTGTCTTCTGCAATTTTATTTTTGGATCTTCTATATATATGAAGACTTTTCCTCCGTCTAGCTGTTTTTCTCTCTACATTATGGAACAGTCAAGCTATATATATATATAAAAACAAATAGTAAATGAGTATATGCATATATACGTACAGGTATGTGCATACCGACATATATATATATATATATATATATATATATATATATATATATATATATATATATATATATATATATATATATATATATATATATATATATATATATATATATATATATATATATATACTCCTTTACTTGTTTCAGTCATTTGACTGTGGCCATGCTGGAACACCGCCTTTAGTCGAGCAAATCGACCCCAGGACTTATTCATTGTAACCCTACTACTTATTCGGTCTCTTTTGCCGAACCGCTAAGTTACGGGGACGTAAACACACTAGCATCGGTTGTCAAGCGATGTTGGGGAGACAAACACAGACACACAAACACACACACACACACATACACACACACACACACACACACACACACACGCACGAGCGCGCGCGCGCACACACACACACACACACACATACGACGGGCTTCTTTCAGTTTCCGTCTACCAAATCCACTCACAAGGCTTTGGTCGGCCCGAGGCAATAGTAGAAGACACTTGCCCAAGATGTCACGCAGTGAGACTGAACCCAGAACCGTGTGGTTCGTAAGCAAGCTACTTTATTTCATATAATATTTGCCATGAAGGCATTACAAAGAGAGGACGAACAAAGACAGACAAACATAAAAAAATGTAGTAGCTGCTATAACGTTTAACATTTCTGATAAATTTCTGATGCGATTTAAAAATTACAAATACAATTTACCGATTATATTTTACAAATTACGAATTACAAGTTGCTCATTACAAGTTACCTGCTACTCATTGAAATTTGCAATGATTTTTCTGAAGGAAAGGCATCTGACCACCAGGGTAGACTCCTTGCTTTCTCTTTTCTTTTTTTTTTGGCCTCCACTTACTTGGTGTCAAACACTCCCAGCTTCCTTGCTACTGGCTTCCATCTTCTCGTGAATCAATCTCGTGACAGGTACTTCTTCTCCAACCTGATCTTGCTGCTGAGGTGGTAACTAAAAAAGTTAACCAACCCTTGGTCGGACACAAAGGTACCCGTCACTATGCCTCTCACACACGTCTTCCATACTGTTTCTTTCAGTATGGCTACTACGCAGAAAAAGCAAGCCATCCTTTCCCTGTTAAGGGAAGGAGGCGGCACAATCTCGATGACAGACTCAGCTGATAGCTGAACTCTTCCCATCGATGACAACAGTTGCTCTGTGAAAACTATCAGTCCCGTTAATTCCAGACATTCCACAAATGCGTGCAAGACAGTTTCCCTGTCCTGTCCGCACCTCGGACATATCGGATGGCTAAAGATAGACACAACTGATTAAATCAGTTTAACTATTTTTAACTAATAGCTATTTTATCGATTCATGAAACATTAAAAGTAAACTCGACGTCAGTAGGATTTTAATGCAAAATATAAAAGGACACAACAAAAACATTTTGTCCAGTATTCTACCGATGAATCCACCAGTTATCAACATTAATAATGAACGATAGCTAATGTAGATAGAAAGCCTCACATTTGTGGCAAAGAGAGAGTAATTGTAACAAACCAGCACGTGATTGTTTACTTTATTTTATTCATTGGTTGGATGAAAGGCAAAAAATCAATCAAAAGGCTGTTAACAATGTAGACCGGTCAAACTTCTATACTTTGTAGACGAGACCGATGTCGCTTATGGATACCACTGTAGTGGACAGATTTGGTTAAATACCTAAGCTCATCAGTTGATGCATCTAGTCCTGCAGCAGAAACGGAGCAACATAAACCCTATCAAATACGAACTAATTAGGGAGTTTTAACTTACTATTATTATTCGGGACACGGGTGCATAATACACAATCACGCGCGCAGCAACTGAAGAAAACTCCAAACAACTTGCTGAAATAACAAACGATGTATGCGAATTTCTGTCTTCTTCGCTAACGACTTTCGATAGCAACAATACGAGGGTACACAACTAAGGTTGCCAGTTCAATTTCATAAAGAGTAAAACAAAATTTCATCATCATCATCATCATCATCATCATCATCATCATCATCAGTTTAATTGTTGTGGTGTTGGCTTCTGTACAGCTTCCATGATAGTGGACGATTTTCGTTTATTCTAGTTTTATCGCCAGATTTTGGCCGTTAGTTTTCTACATCACGAGGGTTATATCTTGGCCGTTTCATATCATTAGTCAGTTAGTCATATGCTTATCCAGTTTGTGTCATGTATATGTTATTTGTGTAATAATAATCGCCCTGTGTCGCGATATGAATATTGCTTCTATTATTAATCGTCTGTTTTTCGGGAGAATTGTGTGTAGGATGGAAGTACTTTCCTATATAGCTTTGTTTTGGGATACGTGGTGTCGGGTATTGAAATCGCTGCTTGTTGTAAATGCATTGTGAGCCTACGAGAGAGTGTTGTGCTCATCTGGCCAATGTAACTGGCCAAATGAGCACAACACTTTCTCGTTTGTTACTTTCAATTTTACATTTGAATTTATATATTACACCCTCACATATGTATGTATGCATGCATGTATGTATGTATTATGTATGTATGTATCTGCGTGTGTATGTGTTTGTGTGTGTGTGTGTGTGTGTGTGTGTGTGTGTGTGTGTGTGTGTGTGTGTCTGTATGTAAGGATGGATGGATAAGTCGATGGCTTTATTTCTAGGTTTCTTGTCAATAGAGAATGAGACAGTTTCTAACTCAGATCCAAGGCCTGTTCCTTGCAGTTCCAACATTACCAGGGCAGTTCTGCATGTGTGTGTATATTCAAGTATTTGAAGTGAATGCACGTGAAAATCTCTATGTCTTGTTTTATGCATGTATCTTCATACATATAGTTGCATGTATAAACACGTCCATATATACTTATACACTAAGCTTTTGGAAAAGATTTTCCATATTTTGATAGTTCCATTGATGGCTTGTATCTGTTATCTTCTAATTAACTTTCTCCTTTCTGGTTTTAAGATGTAGGGAAGTGGTTATACACCATTAGGTGTACACCGCAACCGTACATTAAATTTCTAGAAGAAACAACGGAACGCAGATTCTGAACAACATAACAGCATGCGTGGATAAAACTCCGGACATTGAACATATAACAGGTCGATATTCCTCGTCTAGTACTAATTCTTTTGTGCATTTTATGCAGCAGACGCCTATACAAGAGCAGTATTACTGCTCTCCTATTATAGGTAGTTTATTCCATGCTTCAGCAATTCTGCACATGAAAAAATGTCTCCGAAAGTCATGGATACTGTGTTGTTTTTTGATTTTGGTGTATTCGTTTTGTTGCACGTTTCTGAACAGTTTCCAGGTGATTGATATGCTGAGTAAGATAGGAGTTCCAGACTACTGATGCACCATTGTCATATACAGTTTTGAATAGATAGCCGAAGAGCGACTGACAAAGGTCTGACTGAGTGATGCTAAGATCCCCTCAACATTCTTGACAATCTTAGAAATTGTCTTCCCCAACTCAACGGCCGTTATCCCTGGCTGCAGTCAAATGACTGAAACAAGTAAAAGAGTAAGAGTATATATATGATCTGTCCTTCGACAGGCCTTGCTTTTAGTCCGCTGGATATCCAGATACCCTCCACACAAGAGTAGCAAGCTATTCAATGGGGTAGCTGGCTCAGTCGCCAATCACCCGACCATGAAAACGGGTAGTAGTGATTTACATAGTACCAGTAGTAGATCTCATCAGCCTGTGATAAGACCCTTCACCTGACTAGTTTTAATTGTAGGTCTTCGTAATCAGAGATCAGGGTTAAAGAACAATAAGCCGCCTCTATAATAACGCAGTAAAAATGAAAACGACGTAGATGTACAAGAGTCAGAGTTTGTTGCTGTAGTGAACTCCAGCATTCACCTTCTCCGTTACTAACCTTTCTCAGATCTCCTCTGAAGAAACTTCTATGATACTATCCTTCTGTTTTAAAGCAATTTAAATTAGAATCTTTCGTCAAAATCTCAAGTTAATTTATGTTCCAAACAGCAGGTTAATAATGACCAAGTTATTTTAATAAACTTGTCATTATTTTCAGAATGATTTCAAATAAAAGCTGTATATTTCAACAAAAGTCAGGTAACGGCAAGGTTAATCACTCTAAACACTCAGACACAATATGCCACTAAATGGAGGCTGATGACTAGCTAAAATTACAATATTCTAAATGTTTGTAGCTTCTTTATTATTAATTTCGAGAAAAGAAAAATGAATGTAAATTTCATAGTCAGCATGCAAAACTATATCAGAACTACAACTTTTGAAAATAATCTGGTGAAAATTCGAAAAATCTCAAGTGATTGGAAGAAATTTAACAAGCTCCTTAAATGCCTCTAAAAAGGGATGGTTATAGTTGGAATGCTTTTGATGACAGATTTGCTTAATTAGGGGCCAAACGACATCACCACCACCAATAACAACAACTATTTTTCCGACAACAGTAAAAAACAACGAGAACAACAACAACGACAAACAACAACAATCTTATCACCACTAGCACAACTATCAACAGTACCAAACATTCCTTAGTAATAAATTTCCGTTAATAACTGAATGGTGTCGGTGGAGGGGCGAGAGAAGCGGAAGATATAGGAATCTGTTTCGATAACGGAGCGAGCAACAACAACAACAGCAATAACAATTACTTTTCACTTGAAACAGTGCTAAGTATTTTATAGGAAGGAGAAAAAATTGTAAAGTTGTAACATTTATCGCTTTTCCCATATGTTTCTTACGACAAATTGGTATGTGGTTAAGAGGCTCGTTTTGCAACCAAATGGTTTCGGGATCAGTCCCACTGCGCAGCATCTTGGGCAAGTGCCTTTTATTATAGCCCCAGGCCATCCAGTGGCTTGTAATAGTCTGTAGTGGCTGCATGGTAAGAAGCTTGCTTCCCAACCACATGGTTCTGGGTTCATTCCCAATGCGTGGCACATTGGGCAAGTGTCTTCTACTATAACCTCGGGCCGACCAAAGCCTTGTGAGTGGATTTGGTAGACGGAAATTGAAAGAATCCCGTCGTATATATGTATATATATATATATATATATATATATATATATATATTCGTATTTGTTTGTCTGTGTGTAGGCGGTATATTTGCTGCCACTTTTCTCCTTTGCCTTGCACCCTCTAAGCCTGTTAATACTGGTTGAAAGAAAGTCTCTCATACCATTTTGACACGACGATCATCATTTTGTGCGCTTCAAGTGTGTATGTATGTATGTATGTATGTGTGTATGTATGTATGTATGTGAATGCACGCTCGCGCGTATAGTCGAGTAGTATATTCTTGGTTATAGCGTATAACCAGTCAGAAAGTTATTGATTTCGTGTCAACTTATTGCACTTAGCAATATAGACGACTTATTAGACATGCTAGACAGAGGCACAAAACCTCTTTAATGCTGGCGATAAATATAGTCTTTGTTAGCTTGGTGGTGAAAAAAACTGAAACGGAAACCCTTTTCTGGGAGACAAAGGAAAGTTTCCTCTCCTTGTACGATTCCGGCCATAGCCGGAGTGGATCAGCTGTGCTTGTATATGTTTTTTCCGTTCTCTACTCTGTAAATGGTGAAGAACACGTTTCCAAAACGAATTTTCTCTCATGAGAGCACCAACTGAAAATTTCACTTTTTGAATTCAAGAAGGCGCCCGGACAGTGCGAAGTTTTTGATCCTTATTCTCTCGGTTAAGCAAAATTTGCATCGTCTGTTTCTGTTGATGTATGACTCAGGTTGTTCCAGTAGCTTCCAGTTAATTTTGTATAGCATTCTCCCCTCTTTTAACCCCCATATATGGCTGGCTAATGTTGTAATGCTGCACCTTTAAGGGATCCTAAAAGCGGATCTGTGGTTATTTAGCCTGGTCTGAAATGATCTCCTGTTGCTCCAACATATTTCTGTGTGTATTCTTTTTTTGCTAATGGTAGTGGTGGTAGTGAAGATGATGATGATAATGGTGATGATTTTGCTGTTGTTGATCGAGAAGACATGATCTAAATGCTTCCAGCATAGGCACAGTTAGAGGTGGAGGATATTAAACTTTGGGCCTCCCAGAGTTTCTTTTAAATGCATTAAAAATTATTACCAAATATGAAGCCTTGTGGAGCTTTAGCTGTTTTCGCTCAATAAACACACACAACGCCCGGTCTGAGAATCGAAACCGCGATCCTCCGACCGCTGCTCTAACCACTAGGCCATTGCGCCTCCACATGGATACGTTATACTATAATAAATTTTACTATGGAGTAAACTGTAGAGCTTAGACGCTATTGCATATTTTAACTAATTAAAATTAATTAGTTATTTTAGAGAGTCGTGAATTTTAGGTTGCAAAAACAAACAAACAACGAAAACAAAAACAAAAACACTGTTAACTCGTCAATAATTCATTTAATAAGAAATGACCGAATAGTTAGGGCATAAGCTTCTTGCGTTTTGAATTCGAGTCAATTTTCCTGTCATCATTCGAGGATCGATAAATAAAGTACCAATCTAAGGCAGAGGAGTCGGACGAGATGCCTTATGGTAGTATTTGTTCTGGCTTTTCGAGTCCTGTGTTCAAATCTCGCTGTATCCTACTTGGGTGGTAGACTTAATTCATATCCCGGTCAAACACTACCGTCTGATCTTTGAATGCATTTAACGGAGTCCACTCTGATGCAAGCATTTAGGTTTGGTTCTCGATTTACAAATGACTTCCTCCTTCCTTCCTGCCAATCTTGGACATCCTGTTGTACTGCCTCTTTCTTCCGCCTAAAAGTTTTAAAAAAGAAGGTTGATTGTTTCGAAGAAAATTGTCATGTTTGTCAAACGATCAAATAGAAACGCGTTCAATGTGTTTTTGTTATCTCTATTTTTCTTTGTGTTTGTTTTGGAAACTGAAAGAAATACTTGTTTAAAAGCATGTTAAGTGTTTTGTACCGGAATGTCATCTGAACACTAGCCTCTCCCAGTGTTTGGAATGGATTCGGCGGTGAGCAGACAATCGTTACTGCGTTGAGAAAAAACCGGGAAAAATGCTTAGCGGCATTTCTTACGACTTCTGAGTTTTCATTCTTTCTGGGTCGATAAAATAAGTACCAGTTTAACACTGAGGTCAATATAATCGACTTATTCCGTCCTGCTAAATTGCTGGCCTTGTGTCAAAATTTGAAACTATTATTTACAAAGCGTGAGTACGCCGGGCAAAGTGCTTCGCGGTATTTCGTTCATCGAGCTGGCAGAAACGTTAGCATAGCGGGCGAAATGCTTAGCGGTATTTTGTCTGTCGCTACGTTCTGAGTTCAAATTCCGCCGAGGTCGACTTTGCCTTTCATCCTTTCGGGGTCGATTAAATAAGTACCAGTTACGTACTGGGGTCGATATAATCGCCTTAATCCATTTGTCTGTCCTTGTTTGTCCCCTCTGTGTGTAGCCCCTTGTGGGCAGTAAAGAAATAGGTATTTCGTTCATCTTTACGTTCTGAATTCAAAATTCCGTCGAGGTGGTTAAATTAAGTACCAGTGGAACATTGGGATCAATGTAATCGACTAGTCGCATGCCTCCAAATTTCAGGCCTTGTGCCTTTAATAGAAAGGATTATTATTATTATTTTTATTATTATTATTGTTCAGTAGTTTTATTTTTATAACGTGCTTTCACTTCACTACCGAGCGCAGCTCTGTGCGCCTTGGGTATGTGCTGTGGTTTGCTGTGGTGCTCTTATGTTTACTGTATTGAAAGTGTTTTGCGTAGAATGTGTGCAGTACCCAGTAGTGCAATTTTCTGTATGTTATATATATTTGTAAGTCCTGGTGTTTTTGTTATGTATTTGTCTGAATATTTTTTTATTATACCTAAGGCACCTACTATGATAGGAATTGTTTCTGTTTTTAGATTCCACATTCGAGTTATCTCTATTTCCAGGTCTTTGTATTTTGAAAGTTTTTCCATTTCTTTTAGAGAAACGTTGTCATCTGCTGGTATTGAAACATCAATTAGAAGGCATTTTTTTCCTTCATGATCTTTGACAACTATATCTGGTCTATTTGCCTTAATTTCTCTATCTGTGTGTATTGGCATATCCCAGAGTATGGTTGCTTTCTCGTTTTCTGTGACCTTTTCTGGCGTGTGTTTATACCATCTTTTTTCTGTTGCTATTCCATGATGTTGGCATAGCTTCCAGTGTATATAGGTCCCAGCTCTGTCGTGTCTGTGAATATATTCCTTCTTAGCCAGGACTGGGCAGCCAGAGATAATATGATTTATTGTTTCTTGTCGATCTCCACATATTCTACAGTTACTTGTTATATTTCTTTTCATTATGTGTTTTTGGTAATTTCTGGTGGGGAGGCTTTGGTCTTGTACAGCAATTAAAAATCCTTCAGTCTCTGCTTTGAGTCCTGAGCTTCTCAGCCATTGCTGGGATTTTTCTCTGTCTATTTCTTTCGCATTTAGTTTAGCCCAGTATTTACCATGTAGGGGCTTTTCTTGCCATCGTTTTATCATGGTCCGTTGCTGTTCTAGTTTTAGTTTGGATTTCATTTGTTTTATAGCTTTTGTTGTTTCTTCTTCTTCTTCTTCGTATTTGTTAGGTAGATTGATTTCTTGTTTGTATTTGTCAGCTTCCTTAAATACTGAAAACAGTTTTTTGTTTTGCTCGTGTTTTGTGGCTATTTGTATTAGTTTCCCTTGCTTCTGGAGTAGGTATTTTTGCAGTCCTATGGTGGTTATTTTATAATAGTTTTCTAACTGTATAAGACCCCTGCCACCTTCTGTGCGTTGTATATATAGCCTTTCTATGTCAGATTTTGGGTGGTGCATCCTATATCCTGTCATTATTTTTCTTGTTTTCCTGTCTATTTTACATAGTTCGTTTAGTGTCCAGTTAAGGATGTTGTAGCTGTAGCTTATAACTGGGACAGCTAAAGTGTTGATACCCATTATCTTGTTTTTAGCATTGAGCTCTGTTTTTAGTAGTGATCTAACTCGTCTATAGTACTCTTTCTTTATTTTTTCTTTCATTTGTGTATGTTGTATCCTATCTAGTTCATTGACTCCTAAATACTTATATGGTTGGCTTTCGTCTAGTTCTCTTATTTCATTGGCTTTATCTAGTGTTATATTGCTACTTTTAACTAATTTTCCTCTTTTCAGGGTTGCTTTGGCACATTTTTCTAATCCGAATTTCATTTCTATTTCCTTGGTAAAGCCGTGTACTGTCTGTAGTAGTGTTTCTAGCTCTTTGTTGTTTTTTGCATATAATTTTAGGTCATCCATATATAGAAGGTGGCTGACTGTTTTTCCATAGCATTTGTAACCGCATCCAGTTCTATTTAGCAATTCTGTTAAAGGTGTGAGTGCCAGGCAGAACAGGAGTGGAGAGAGCGTGTCTCCCTGGAATATTCCTCTTCTAATGGGGATGGCTTTCGTTTTCACAAGTCCCTCTTTTGTTTGGAGCTGTAGCACTGTCTGCCATTTGTTCATTGAGTGCTCTATGTATTTTATGATAATTGGTGCCACCTTGTTTATGGCTAGTGTTTCCAGAATCCACGTGTGGGGAACACTGTCGAAAGCCTTTTGGTAGTCCACCCAGGCCATACTGAGGCCTTTCTTCTTTCTGCGGCTGTCTTCAGTTATGGCTTTATTGATCAATAATTGATCTTTACAGCCGTATGAGCCCTTGCAGCATCCCTTCTGCTCTTCTGGAAACAGGTTGTTATTTTCCAGGTGTTTACTCACTCTCTGCGATATTATTGCAGTAAAGGTTATTATTATTATTATTATTATTATTATTATTATTATTATTATTATTATTATTATCATTATCATTTTCTCTTTATCACAGGTTTTGTTGGAGCTCCTTCTGGAGGCTTGCATGCGTAGTCGGCTAACTATCTGCAGTCTACGGTACCATATTGTTCGTTCTTTTCAGCTAATACTTTCCTGATTATTCTGGCCGTGCCAAGGAGGCAAACCTTTTGTAACAGTTCTACTGGGCACTCTATTCCAATGTCTTTGTATTTCTCTTGATACCTTCTGATACTGTTCCCAAGGACTCAAAATAATTGGCACTACCTTCATCTTCTTCATTTTCCATAGCCGGGCTATTTCGTACTTTAGAGGGTTGTATCTATCAATCTTTTTGCCTTCCTTCTTGACTATTCATGGGTCAAAGGGGCATGCATATCAGACCGGACCTAGTGGTGGTGGAGAAGGTGCACCACATATGCTAACAACAGCAAAACAACAACAACAACAACAACAACAACAACAACAACAACAACAACAACAACAACAACAACAACAATCGTTTTTACTATAGTACAAGGCTTGAAGCTTGATGGTAGAGGGAGATAGTCGATTATTTTGACCCCAGTGCTCCACAGGTACCTATTTTATCGACCCCAAATGGATGAAAAGCAATGTCGACCTTGGCGGAATTTGAACTCAAAATGTGAAGACGGACGAAATGTTGCTAAGCATTTTGCCCGGCGTGCTAACGATTCTAAAAGGCCTGAAATTTTGGGAGAGGTGTTAAGTCGATTACATTGACCCCAGTACTCAACTGGTACTTAATCTATCGACCCCGAAAGCGATGAAAGGTAAAGTCGACCTCGCTGGAATTTGAACTCAGAAGTGAAGGCAGACGAAATGCCACAAAACATTTTGTTCGGCGCGCTAAAGATTCTACCAGCTCGCCACTTTATCAATAATAATAATAATGATAATCCTTTCTACTAAAAGGCACAAGGCTTGGAATTTGTGGTGGAGGAAACTAGTCGATTATATCGACCCTAGTGTTTCACTGGTACTTAATTTATCGGTGATCAACATATTCCCGCAAATGCCGACGCATCACCATGTGGGATCCTGCCGATCAGATCCTGGTTTGATCTTCGAAAGACGGCATCATACAATACATTGTTCTTCTCGTCATTGTCATCATTGTTGTTGAGAAGAAAAGCATCATTGTTATTCTGTATTGGTTGTACTGTAGGCGTGTGCACCAAAAAGGATGAAAGGCAAAGTCGACCTCGGCGGAATTTTAACTCAACGTAGCGACGGACGAAATACCGATAAACGTTTCGTCCAGCCTGCTAACGATTCTGCCAGTTCGCTACTTCATCAATAATAATAATAATAATAATAATAATAATAATAATAATAATAATAATAATAATAATAATAATAATAATAATAATAATAATCTTTCCTACTATAGAGAGATAGCCTGAAATTTGGTAGAATGGGTAAGTCGATTACATCAATTCCAGGACTCAAATGGTATTTATTTTATCGATCTCGAAAGGATGAGAAGCAAGGTCGACTTTGGCGGAATATGGATGAAAAACCGCTAAGCATTTAGCCCGTCCTGCTAGCGATTCTGCCAGCTCACCATTTTATCTATAATGATAATAATAATCTTTTCTACTAAAGGCACAAGGCCTGAAATCTGTGGTGAAGGGGACTAGATGATTACATCGATCCCAGTGCTTCACTGGTACTTAATTTATCGACCCCGAAAAGATGAAAGGCAAAGTCGACCTCGGTGGAATTTGAACTCAGAACGTAGCGACGGGTGAAATACCGCTAAGCATTTCGTCCAGTGTGCTAACGAGTCAGCCACCCTGCCACTTTAATCAATAATAATAATAATGACAAAAATCTTCATTAACCACAAGGTCTCCAAGAAATACAATGAACTATAAAATTACATCGGCAAAATGACTTACAAATACTTATAAGCAGGATAAAAAATTAGAGAAAAACAAGGCGTATAAAAAAAGACGTTTTACAATTAAAATGAAGGCAAGTCTAACACTTATGAAAGAAAAGATAATTACACGGCACAAATAGACATCAATAATTAAAACAAATAAAACATGGTAGACATTTATGGATCTCGCCTACACACAATATGAAACTGCATTCACGTCTCTGCCCACCAGTAATCGGTTGTGCTGGAGGCGTGTGCACCAAAAGCATTTTCTGATTTGGGATAGGAAAAAGTACGCCATCAACATAATAAACGTTTTATTTCATAATAAATGTCTTCTTTTGTTTTAATAACATCCTGTCCTTTGGGTGTCCCTATATTCAATCCCAATTGCTACTCGGTGATCAACATATTCCCGCAAATGCCGATGCATCACCATGTGGGATCCTGTCGATCCTGCCGATCCTGGTTTGATCTTCGAAAGACGGCATAATACAATACATTGTTCTTCTCGTCATTGTCATCATTGTTGTTGGGAAGAAAAGCATCATTGTTATTCCGAGAAGGGTTCTCTCCTTTTATTATTTTCCGCTGGTGTTCCCCATCTATTTTTGGAGGACTTCTTTATCCTCCTTCCGTCTGCGTTCTCACCCGACGGTTTATAAACTTCATTCTGCAACCATCTTTTCCCCAGCGTTAGAAGAGACTGGAGAGATGCCGCTGCTAGTTAGTGTTGAGGGGACTGGGATCTGCTGCTGTTGTATCTACTGTAAACTACTATCTTCTTCCATCTCTCCTCAATACTGCCACTGGTCGTAATCAGAGGGAAAAGTCCCTAAGTTCCAGGTCAGCTCCTGGAAATGAAATTTCGACCGGCGATGCTGTTGCAACGAAGCCTCTGTACCCCTTGCTGTTGTTGATGCTCTTTTTGCTTCTTTTATCGGTAGTTCTTGCTGCTACATGTATAACAGCCAAGTCTCCTGCTCTGCTTTGCTGTCATTCTTATCGCATTACTTCTCGAGTTGTAGTTTTCAACACTCTTTTAAAATCTTATCATTGTGTTGTTTTGAAATGTATTCATTCATCTCACTGTTATTTCTTATAACAACGGCGAAGTTGATGGAGTTTGGCTGTTTTTGCTGATGTTAGTGCTGCTGTTATTGCTACTGTTTAATTACTTCGTTTGTGTTTGTGTGATTGTGGATTTGGCTATTGTTGTGAATTTGGGTACAGTTGTTGTCTTCGTGGTTGTGCTATGATTAAGGTGACTGCTTTCAGGATTTTGTAGCTCCATCTTTCTGTCTCCTCTTCCTCCTCATTATTTGACGAGAAATCGGAAGAGAAGTTGATTGATGCATGTGTATTTATCTGTCTGATCTTGTTTTGAAGGTGATGACAGTAACCCCTTCACTTCCTTGGTTGTAGTTTGGATATTTCGCGTCATTGCTGTTCATGCTGCCACTGACGTTTATGTTGTCGCTGTTACTACTTCTGTTGCTGTTGTGGCTGTTATTATTCATCTTGTGGTAGTCATCATCGTGAAATTATCAGTAAGTCTCTCTGCTCGCGGACTGATAGTTTGGTGCGAGCGTAAGTGTAACACCTGGTCCTTTTTTCTTCTTTTGTAACTCTTATTGGTACCCACTCTCCAAGTAAGCGGGGCTGGAGATCTACTGCATGCGTTCCACAGTGAGCAGCGTGTGTACTTCTATTCTGAGCTCTGCAGAATTCTGAAAGGAGTCCAGTTTATGCCGATAGCAAAGGGGAACAATTTTGAACATAATTTCTGTTGAGTTTGAATTTTCACTTGACTTAGGTTAAAACTATCATGCTGATTTCAAAACTACTGTCAGTTTTCTTCTATCATGTCAATTTTTTTTTTCTACATCTTACTTTCTGAATAAGCACAATTGCATTGTTCGTCCGTATGTAATGGGGCTTGGCAGCTGCTTTTATTATTTTATTGATAACACTGGAGAACATATTCGAAAAAACTTGCAGACAAATTCCACAAATAAGAAACATGTATGATGCCAAAGACCACAGAAATGTGTTGTTTATAAAAATCATGACATTTAAAACTGGTTAGATTGAAAATAATGAAAGTTGCTCAAGTTTGATGTTTTTTATTTACTGAAAATACTTAAATCATGACTTTTTTTTTTCATTTTTGTAGTTGACGTAAAATTAATGAAGCGAATGTCATCTATCCCCAACCTTGATCTCTGACATCATCCGACAAATTCCACCAAGATGACGTGAATCAGCCAAGCTTTATCTGCTAGAAATAGCAATCTAAATGCTTTTAAATCAGATCCCAATGCTGGATGTTCAAGAACCAAATGAAAGGCAGATTTTCAATCTCGGGGCCATCCTGATTCCAAATGGTATAATATGTCTATGTAAAGCTTAATGTAGGTTGAGATATAGGGGTCCCAGATGGACAGACAGAATTTCGCTTTTATTACTACAGATGATATTGAAAGACTATGTTTTCAAAGTTATGTCAAGCTCCTTGCATGGGTCTGCATTAAGTTCAGCCAAATCTATCCTTCAAAATGATAGCGAAATTCTTTTTTTCGATAGTGACAAACAGGTTGCTGTCTGCCAGTAGAGAGAGAAAGAGTAAGGAATGCACGATGTTGACTAGAAAGGAAGAAAGGATAAAGGTGGCTCTGCTCTGATTGACTGTCTGCAAATAAGTTCATTACTGGGGTCCGGAACTCTCGCGGGAAATAATTTCGTGAACTGGAAGAAAAGGACTTATGAAAGTGTGCCAATAATAATAAAAACCGTTATTTGTAAACAATGAATGAATTGATACCAGAGCTACTTATCTAAATTGGATGTGACTTTCCTTTCCTGGCAACAAAGTTTAAACGTGGCATAATAACTTCAACTTTGTAACTTGTATAGATAGAGGATAGGTTCCTTGTGATATCAAGAGTTGCTGTCAGGCACTTAAAAATCACGATGCTATGATGATATTGTATAAAACAGTATTCATTTTGTTGACTTAAGTCTGCTGACAATATTTACAAGTAGCGACTATACTACTTGAAAACAAACAGTAAACTTAATTGTTGATTCTAAATGCTTTAAAGTGTGTTGGTCGTATGTTTTATGGAGATAGACAAATCTATACACTCGTCATAGTAAACAAGAAATATGAATGCCAAACATTCATTTTCCTTTTCTAGTATAAAGTGAAAAATTAAATCGTTTACTTCATTCATATTTGGTTGAGTTAATTGACATAACATACACTCAACGTTCTCTTCATATCGGTTTACGCTTGATCCAGAACTGCAGCTCAGTCAAAGAGAGTTGTGGAAAATCTTGTCTGACAAAAGACGACAGCACCTGTTCACCGTCAAGGAAGCGCTGAAGATGTCGCCGCCTCAGTGCATGTCTGCGCATCAGCATCCACAGCATGCCCAGCCCTCCATTCAGCGGGTGTTGACAGCAAATGGAGGGCCTGACCAGTGGAACGCGACCCTTTCACAGAAAGTAGAAGAGTATGCACTCCAGTTTGGTCAGATGTAAACTGGGACAAGGCACGACAGTCAAGCGGTAACATATAATGGAGGCGATGTAAGCATCCACCTCTGCCCGAACTTTCAGGGATAGCTTTTTCCCGGCCCATTTCTGGATGATTGGCTACACTGCTCGTCACCTCGTACCAGTTCTTTTTCTGCTGAAAATCCGGACCAAACCAGACCCCTAGCAATTTAACCGGTCACTCTGTCCAGCGTCCAACCACGTTATTGGACGGTATGGACCTGACTCTTTAGGTGCCAAGTTGCGGGCCATTGACTTTCATGGTTAATTTTTGCGCCTGTCATTGCATCTGCCTCGTATTCTTTTAGAGCAGTGCGGACTAGGTCTTTGTACCTAGTGTTCGACACCATGACTGTGATGTCGTCTGCGTATGTCGACACAGTTCTCCCACGTCCTATTTTGCATGGGATGCCTCTCAACGCCTCCAATTTCCGCAGTAGTGGCTCTACAGCCAGTACATACAGAAGAGTCGAGAGCGAACACTCTTGATGGCCCGAAGGCATGATGCTGAATGGTTCTGATGCACATTTACCCGAACTTCCGAGCAGATGTCACTGTACATTGCAGCGATCCTGTTACGGAAAAAGCGGGACTGAAGCTGGCAGCCGCGAGAGCGGCCCCAAGTGGTCGACCCATCGTGGTCGACTCATCGAAAGCTTTAGATTGAACCAAATTGATTAGGACCCTACCAATGTTATCCTCTTTACCCACCCTATTTATGATGTATCGCATGAAGTGGAACCTGTCGTGGATGAATCTGTTTGTGGTGGAGCATATTTGCACATTATCATCAATTCCTCGACGACATGTGCCAATCTTTTTGCTAACACCTTGGCCAAAATTTTGAAATTTGCACTCAGCAGCATTATGGGCCTAAAATTTTCTATTTGATCCCCCTTGTTTTAACACTTTTAATTTGAAAAAAATTTCTCTCTTCATTTTTTGAAACAATATTCCTACCTCTATTTAGAGTTCCTGCATTAAAAATAAAATTTTCTCTGAAGCTTCAGCTGGTAAAAGCTAAATGAAACGCCCGTAATAGGTGAAAGTAAAAGCCAGTAGTGACTCAAAAAACCTGGGTTGAAAGTAGAAATAAAAGGTCTGATACGAGTTGCACTAGAACGCTGCATAGCCGTAAACAACTATAAGACTAAAATAGTTGGGACATCTAGACGATGCAGCTAGTTGAATGAAACGGTTAACAAAATAGTCTTCGATTGCCCAGGCCTTGTACAATCCGAATTTATACTCAGACACGACACGATCTAATCAGTTTCTATGATAACTAGACAAGATGCCAACATTTCGATATAAAATTGGACGAGAAAGTGTACAGACGCAAATCAATCACCGTAAATGACAATGGCCTTGATACAATAATTTGGAATATACCAAAATGACAAGATCAAGTTTAAACATTCAGCTGGAAAGATAATAAATACATGCTGATAGACATCGTGATCTCCTTTGAGGAAAGAATTGTACGAAAGAAATTGAAGAAACTATACAAGTATAAGAACACTGAAATTGAAATAAACTGATGTCAAATATGAAAGTAAAAGCACCACAAGTAATGATTAGAGCAATAGATATGAGCCAAAAAATATGAGCAAAAATATATGAACCATATCAGGACTCAAAACGTTACACAGTCAAAATGTAACTCCCACTGGTAAGAAGATAGCTTTTAAAATGGATAGCAGAACCTTAAAGCGTTACTTTGGTATAATGGTAACATATCTGTCATGTCTAAAGAACATTCAGGATCGAATCGCACGACCAGCCTTTAACAATTTTTTTTTACATTTAATTTGTTTTTTACCAAAATTCTACGTGCTTTTATTTATGGCTTCATAGGCTTCGAGTTCCACCATTAACAATAAAATAAAATAAACGATTTATTTCATATATACATACTTGCATAATTTAATTGACCGAACAAGTGAAAACTAATGTCAGGAATTCCATCTGAGATTTGTATGTATGTATGTATGTATGTATGTATGTATGTATGTATGTATGTATGCATGTATATATGTATGCATGTATGCATGCATGCATTTATGTATGTATGTATGTATATATGTATGTATGCATGTATGTATGTATCCATCCATCCATGCATCTATCTATCTATCTATCTATCTATCTATCTATCTATCTATACACGCACGCGTATATATATCTAGTTACAAAGAGAAAAATCTTCATGTAGTTTATATGCAGCAAATCTTTTCGTGCAAATCTTTTCGTCCACCCATCTTCAAGTTGCACTCACGAGAGGAATTGAAGTCAGCACTGCAAACCAAAGTGACATTCATCAGTTACATAGTATTGTCACTGCTATACCCGAGCCATCTAGTAGCTAGTCTCTACGAGGTCACCCCAGATGCCAGAAATATCAACCATATATCCTTCTACTTACACTCACCTTCTAAAAAACATAAAATAAAACAGGTGGATGCATTGGAGTATGTAGTCCTAGATAGGCCATGCCTCAAAACGATGGGATAATCCCCTCGATCACAATAGCAATTAATGAGAAAATTACGAGGGGATGCTGAAAAGTTCCTGGCTTTGGGTAAAAGAAAATACAGGAGGATCAGTTAATTATGATTTTATTGAACATATTCCCCTCTCAGATTCACACACTTATTGCAACGGTTCTAAGTCCTCTAAAAGAACTCGGAATGTTGGACCTCCAACCAGGCATTTCGTGACACCCTTCAAGCCAGGAACTTTTCAGCACTCTCTCGTATTCTGAATGGAAATATCAAGTCAAGATTTCCTTCCTATGAAACGTGAGAAGAGAATACCGTAGAATAGTGTCTTGCTCAGAGAAGTTTGTGCCTAATTCGCAAAAGGCCACAGAAACCAGAAATAAGCACAAAACGCAGGGATCTAAGTGATACAGAAAACAGATAGATTAGTTTGGATTAGTTAGATAGTGTTACTGAGATTTGATAAAGGAATATTCGGCTTCAAATCAAGTCTCTCAACTACGAACATTAGCCAAATGTTAGAAACAAATAACGAGCCAATTAAGGAGATTCCCAGTAGCGTAGCTAGGGTGAGGGTGATGGAGGCGACACTGTTATGGGGCGATAGTTTTGCTGCAAGTCGACGCAGTATATAGTATAAAAATGTTCTGTAAACATTCAAACATCGTCACTGTTTTTCCAAATCCTGCTGCATTTCACATGGAATTTTTGACCCTCTAAAGTCGTCTTCATGTATAAGTCGACGAACCTTCTTTGGTTGTAAATTATGGTTCGAAAAATTTGACTTGTATGCCAGAAAATACAGCAAGCCTATTGAGGGGGTGGGGGGAAGGTGTGTGTGGAAAACTCAAAAGCTTACCCCGAGCGGCACACTCTAGCCACGCCATCGACGACTTCATGTAATCAATCGACTCGTTAGAAATAACAGCAAAATTCTTTCTTATTTATTGAGACGTACTGGATAACATTATTTATAAAATGGGGTTGTCATGGCTAAAGTTTTTGAACATAGCTCTACAGTTGGGGTTCTCAACCGGGGTCCATATGGCCCCTGGGAATCCATATGAGATCTTGTTAAAATTGATGTGCAATAAATTGCTTATACTTCTACAATACACAAAATGTTTTAATTAATTTTATACAATTCCTTATAATATTCAATTATAAAAATACAGTAACATTCATTTTTCTACAGTAAATGTCTATGCAGATCCAGTAGAGTAAAATAATAATCAAAAAGGTCCATAGGCAAAGAAAAATGGTTGAGAAACATTGCTTTACAGCATCAGGGCTATGCAGGCTTTAGCAACAATTATACCGGTAAGACTAACAGTAAACACATATAGACATCAAAATATGGAACAATAAAACTGATGTATGATATCATATGTGTATTTGGCTTCAATAATGTAAACCATGTTTCCTCGTTTCAGATTATGCTAAAGCAAAAATTAAAACATACATTGATGTGTTTAAAAAAGAAAAAAGAAAATCATTTCCTCTGTTAACTCTTTTAGTTGAATTACGCTGTCTGTAATTCAATTAACTTTAAGAAGAATGAAGACTTTATTAAGATAACTTAACTGTTATTAAGCTGATAAGTTCAACAGAAGGTTTTCGTTTAGACCAGTTTAAAACGGAATTTGTATCGTAAAACTAGAGGCAATCTCAGACGGGTTGGTCTCAAAAGGGTTCAGCAAAATGCAGGTGCTGCGGCTGCGTTTACGCAGAGAAGAATTAACCAATTAAATCAGAAAGACTTAATTCAATAAACTTCATTTCAGTTTACGAAATCAAAATAAGATGATGGTAAGCACACACACGTATAAACAATATGACTCATTTTATGCGTTTCCTCCAACTATTAGTAACAAACACACTACTCGTCATTTCTCAACGTCAGTACACATATGTTCACACTCATGCATATACACACATACATACATGTATATGTATTCATACATATATGCATAAATACAAATATACATACATACATACAGGCCTGACGTTGCTGTGTGGTAAGAAGTTTGCTTCCCAACCATATGCTTGGGAAAAATGTCCCCTTTGGCAAGTGTCTTCTACTACAGCCTCAGGGCCACTAAAGCCTTATTAGTGGATATGATAGACGGAAACTGGAAGAAGTCCGTCGTATGTGTGTATACATTATATATATCACACACACACACACACACACACACACACACACACACACACACACACACACACACACACACACACACACACACACAGAGGATGCGGACGGCTTTCGTTTACAATTTTCAACTGCTAATATTTTCCCCAAGTCATTGCGCAAATGAATATATGTATATACATACATATATATATATATATATATATATATATATATATATATATATAATTTTAGGGGAGGGTCGATTACATCACCCCAGTGCTCAACAAACACTTATTTCATTAACCCTGAAAGGATGAAAGGCAAAGTCGACCTCAGCGGAATTTGAACTCAACGTAGAGTTGGACGAAATGCTCTTGATCATTTTGTCCGGCGTGCTAATGATTTTGCCATCTTTATACACCCACCCTTGAGTCTTGGGAGGGTCATTATGCCAACAATAAGAATATTGTAGAACGGAACTTTTCATAGATTGGAATTTAAATCCTAATCTTTATAGAAATTTATTGTTTCAAGAAAACATTGAATTTGAATTAGTTTTAATTTTTATGATTATAGATAACAACTCGGGCTGTAACTTTTGAGCTCGAGTCAGGCGTGTGTGAACGATGCCGAGAGAACGTCTGACGCGAATGATATTTTTTGACACAGGACACCTCTAAGGCGACCGCTAGATGCTGAACGAAAATATATGAGATGCGACCAGGCTCAACAAAAGGAGCCCGAGTTATTGACTGCAATTACATACTTGAAGTCAGTGTTGGGAGAAATTAAATCGACATGCAAATACACGTTCACTTTACTAAATTTATACTCGGGCTGTCGGAGTCGCCACTGATATATTTATAGGCGCAGAAGTGGCTGTGTGGTAAGAAGCTTGCTTTCCAACCACATGGTTCTGGGTTCAGTCCCTCTGCGTGGTACCTTGAGCAAGTGCCTTCTACTATAGCTTCGGGCCGACCAAAGCTTTGTGAGTGGATTTGGTAGATGGAAACTGAAAGAAGCCCGTCGTATACATATATATATATATATATATATATATATATATATGTGTGTGTGTGTGTGTGTGTGTGTGTGTGTGTGTGTGTGTGTGTGTGTGTGTGTGTGTGCGTTTGTCCCCTACCATCGCTTGACAATCGATGTTGGTGTGTTTACATCTCCGTAACTTAGCGGTTTGACAAAACAGACCGATAGAATAATCACTAGGCTTACAAAGAATAAGTCTTGGGGTCGATTTGTTCGACTAAAGGCGGTGCTCCAGCATGGCAGCAGTCAAATGACTGAAACAAGTAAAAGAATAAAAGAATATATATATTTATATACTCGGTTTGGTTTCAGTTCAAAGACTGCGGCTATGCTGGGGCACCGCCATTTACTTTGCGATACCTTCACTTAACCTCTGATAGGTGACATTTGGTGGATGAGGGAGTTTGACGTTGCTGCCCTCATCTGTGTTTCGTGTTTTGAGATTGGTTCATCTGGAACTTTTGACAGAAGGAGATCTAGTTTTGTTTTGAAAAAACCTACATCCACGCCATGCAGGTCTCTCAAGCTTTGTAGGAGGATACTGAAGAGTTGTGGGTCTTCAAAGCCCAAGCTGTTGCAGTATCTGGTTCTGTATCCTGATGGCAATGTTGGGTCTTTTGGCACTATGCAGTGATATGCCACATTGTGTCGATCTTCTTTGTGTAGCTTCGCTGGATTGCCTCGAGTTCCTTCGATAATTTTACACTATTTGGTGACCACAGCTGGGAGCAGTAATCCAGACGGCTGAGAACGAAAGTCCTCCAGAGGACCATCATAGTTTCCTTTTCTCTTGTTTTGAAAGTTCGAAGGAGCCATCTGGCAAAGCGTCTGCGTTTTATTGTCAACTGGTAATGTGCACCTGGAAAGATGCATTATTACTCAAGTCGAGGCCCAGGCCATGCACTGATTTTGATTCAGGGATTGCAATCCCTCCTGGGTCAGTGTATTCTATCTGCTTTTCATTGAACTTCTTATGTTGGTAGCGCAGTGCTTGGAATTTTCCAGTATCAAACTGCACGTTATTTTCCTCAGCCCACCTGTACATTGCTACCATATCACGTTGTAGATGCACGACGTCTCCTGGGTTCTGTATTCTCTGAGAGACTTTTGTGTCGTCTGCATAGCTAGCAAGGGTGGCTACTTGAGAAACCGAGGGCATGTCAGAAAGGGTCACTATGAATAGCTGCGACCCCAGGACAGTGCCCCGTGCAACACCACTCATTATTTATTTTTCCTTGGAGGTGATCCTATTGACCACCACTACCTGACTTCTATCTTTTAGAAAGTCATGTAACCATTCTCCAAGTTTTCCAACCACGCCAAGATTATGCAGCTTGTGACAAATAATACCATGGCCGACTTTGTCAAAGACTTTTGCGAAGTCGAAGTATATCACGTCCACATTTGAGTTGTTGAGCAGTTGCTTTAGCGCCCAGTCGTAATGCTGCAAGAGCTGTATCAGGCAGCTTCTACCTGGTCGGAAACCATGTCGGGTGTCAATCGGCAAGTCATTCTCTTCAAGGAATGCAATTAATTTCCTTCGGACTATTCGTTCCATGACTTTGTTGATTTGTGAGGTCAGAGAGATAGGTCTATAGATCTTAGCATCTGCTCTGCTTCCTCCTTTATGGATTGGGCATATTATATGGATGTTTCTATGTATATGTAAGTATGCATACATTTATACTGCAGTATCAAGGTTAATCTGGGTTACAAATAAAGAGCCATTCATCAATCATGAGCAAGTATAACTATATGATACATATCACGCATTCACGAATTATTCCAGGTGCTTATAAGATTGTGAGAGGACTTAGAAACCTTCACGACTCACATACTTTGTTCCAGTAAAAGTTCGTGGACGTCACAGCTGGTGGCAGAGAGGATTTCCCCATAGACTAGCTGGCGCCCACGAAGAGGTGCTAAAAAGTTTCTAGCTTTAAGGGTATCGCAGAATTTCCGGCTGGAAGCCTAACCTTCCGAGTTCTTTTACTAGGCTTAGAAAAACTGAAGGACCGCTGCAATAAGTGTGTGGACCTGAGGGGAGAATATGTTGAATATAATCATAATTAACCGATCCACCTGTATTTTCTTTTACCCAAAGTCAAGAACTTTTTAGCTCCTCCTCGTACAGCTGGTACAAAAGCAATGTAAAATGAAGTGACTTGCTCAGAGACACAATGTATTTGAATCTGTGGGGTTCTTTGATTGGCTCTGGGTGGATGCTCTTCTGTATGAAGGAGACTGTATCATCGACGTATTCACATATTTTGTATACCGTGTATAAGCTTAATCTCGTTTCTTATGTAAAACGCAAAATAAAGCGTCTTGCTCAAAGATAGAACATGCCGCTTCCCAGTCCAGGAATTGAATCCACAATCTCATGATCATGAGCCGACCACTCCTAATCACTAGGGTATGTATTTCCGCAGGGTTAAACATCTACAAGCATAACAGTAAACAAATAAAGATATGGAAGAAAAAAACATGTGTTAAAAAGATTTATGACATCATCTGTGTCCGGCTGGAATAAAATATAGTCTTGTTTACTGACTTCAGATTGCACTAGAACAGGAATTAAGATCTATTAATGTGGTTAAAATAAATAAATAAATAAATATAATTTTTCCTCTGCTAACGGAAGTACAGGTTCAGGGACTGATTTTACGTGAAAAAGGATTATTAACAAGTGAGATTAGAGATTCTGTTACCTAATCTCCGCTTTAATTTCTAAAATCTGGATGACAAAAAATAGGCCTCAAAACTGTAAGTCATTTTTTGTTTTTCCTCTCAATGGCAACAATCAGATCACTCGGGATTGCTCAAGGTCAACACACGCGCTCACGTACGCAAACACACGCATGCGCACACACACACACACACACACACACACACACACACACACACACACACACACACACACACACACAAGCACAAAAGTATGTACAAACATATGTATTTATGTAAAACTATGCATATAAAATGTACGTTGCTGCTTATCTATCTATCTATCTATCTATCTATCTATCTATCTATCTATCTATATTTACAAGCAGATATAACCTGGCCTTGCTCGGGATTAAAATGGCATAAATTTTTTTTGTCTTGTTTCAGTCATGTGACTGCGGTCAGGCTGGAGCATGCCGTTGGTCGAACAAATCGACCACAGGATTTATTCTTTATAAGCTTAGTATTCATTCTATCAGTGTCTTTTGCCGAACCCCTATGCTATGGGAACGTAAACACAGCAACATCGCTTGTCAAGCAACGATGGGGGTACAAACACAGACATACACACACAAATATACACAAATATACGACAGTCTTCGTTCAGGTTCCGTATACGAAATCCATTCACAAGGCTTTGGTCGGCTTGAGGCTATAATACACACACACACATACACACACACACACACACACACACACGCACACACACACACACACACACACACACAAACACACACACACACAAACAAACACACACACACACATATATATCCATATACACAGGGGTTGGACAATATGGAGTAGGACTGCCTTTGGCAGTAATTGCGGCTTGAATTCTACGAGGTATGGGGTCGTACAAAGTTTGAATTGTTTCCAAAGGAATTTTTGTCCATTCTTCAGCTAAAACAGTCTCCACTTCTTGTAGAGGTGATGGTGGAGGATATCGACTCCTTACTTATATTTTTAAAATGCACCATAAATGTTCAATAATATTGAAATCTGGGGACTGTGGTGGCCAAATAAGATGTTCAATTTCACTAGAATGTTCCTTGTGCCATTCAGTAACAACTTTAACTGTGTGAAATAGTGCATTATCATCCTGAAAGATTGCGTTTCCCTCCGGAAACAGTTCCGCAAATATAGGAGGAATTTGATCGGATAAAATACTTAAATAGTCTGCCATGAAGGGAAACCATTGGGCCGGCGGATTTCCAAGGTATAGCCCTCTAGATCATCACAGATCCTCCTCCATGTTTAACAGTTGGAAAAAGGTAGTCTGGGTCAGATGTTTCTTTTGGCTGTCTCCACTCGTATAATCAGCCGGTGGTCGGAAATAAGGTAAAGGATGAATTTTAATTACCTTTTTCCGATGATATCTGAAAAGAAACAGCAATTATAGCAAGACATATTAAGCAACACTAATAATAAATAAAAAAACAAAACAACAAAAAGAAACAAGCTTTTGATGGTTTTATAAATATTTCAAAATTATGATGCTATGAGGCTAGATGTTTCCATTATTTTGTCCAACCCCTGTATATATGTATATATATATCCATAGGCGCAGGAGTGGTTGTGTGGTAAGTAGCTTGCTTACCAACCACATGGTTCCGGGTTCATTCCCACTGCGTGGCACCTTGGGCAAGTGTCTTCTGCTATAGCTTCGGGCCGACCAAAGCCTTGTGAGTGGATTTGGTAGATGGAAACTGAAAGAAGTCTGTCGTATATATGTATATATATATGTATATGTGTGTATATGTCCCCCGTAACTTAGCGGTTCGGCAAAAGAGACCGATAGAATAAGTACTAGGCTTACAAAGAATAAGTCCTGAGGTCGATTTGCTCGACTAAAGGCGGTGCTCCAGCATGGCCGCAGTCAAAATGACTGAAACAAGTAAAAGAGTAAAGTGTATATCCATATATATATATACACACACACACATATATATATACGCACGTATATATATATATATATCTATGTATATATCCATATATATATATATATATATATATATATATATATATATGTATACCCATATATATATATACACACATATATATCCATATATATAAATATCCATATATCCCTATATATATATATATATATACATCCATATATATCCATATGTGTATATATATATATATATATATATATATATATATATATACATATATACATCCATATATATACATACGTAAATATATATATATATACATACAAATAATATAAATACATCCATATATACATATATACACGTACATACATACATACATACAAACATACATACAGGCAGACAGACAGGCAGACAGGCAGACAGACAGACACACAAACACATTCTCAGTTTATATCTCTGAGCGAAATATAAAACAGTAGCAGTATGGAACCGTAACATATATTTTCCAATTTAGTGTGGCGTTGCAGAGAATAGAGCCCAGTAATCAAGTCCCATCATACCATTTATTTTTTTGTGATTGATCTTTGTGGCGCTTCGATCCGCAATGTGTCTTCTTTTTTGTAAGGGGACCTCAATCGGCAGCAGTATTCGAGGTGGCGCCTAGCGAATGCGAAGAAGAGAAGGATGATGGTTTCATGATCCCTAGATTAGGAAGTTCTGAGGATCCTTGAGCATTCTGCGGGCAACATCGACTTTTTTGTTGATGTGCACACTCCAACTAAGGTTACTGTCGACAATATATATATATAAGTATATATATATTCACCTGAATCTAAATTTTTTACGGAATATTTATATAATTATATATATATATATATATATATATATATATATATATATATATATATATATATATATATATATAATTATATAAATATTCCGTAAAAAATTTAGATTCAGGTGAATATGGTACTTAAATTGAGGCACCAGAAATAAGTATGGTATTATCCATACAGTTTCAAAATAATGTGATTAAAATCAAAATAAGCAACAAAGATATCGAAAGTTAATGCAGTACGATCGTTTTATGCGACTCCATTTAATTAAGCAATGTGAACATTACATCAAATACAAAATGCAGAGCAATCCTCAGCTGCACAAAGATATAGAAATTTAATGAAATTACATTTCAACAGGACATATTCTTATAACTACATTAAAACTCTCCAAGTAGAAAGGAAGAATTTCAAAAAACCATTTTGACTTAGCCAGACCTTAGCCAGTCTCACAGTATTTGGAGATTTTGTCCAGATTATGAAGCAATCGTCGAGGTATCTCTTCCATGCCTTTTCAATATACTTCCTAAATTCAGTGCTGTATCTCTCCTCTATTTCTTTGTAGAGTTTTTGTTCTAAGTATCCCATCACCGAGTTCGCGTAAACGGGAGCAAACCTCGTTCCTATGGCCGTGCCTTTAATTTGGATGTAGTTCTTTCCATTGAAGAAGGAAGTGTTGTTTTCCAGAATAAGTCTGACTGAGTCTAATACAAATGTCACTGTGAATCTGTTGGGAATTGCTTCTCTGTGTTTATCTACCCAGTATTTAATCGCCTTTATTCCTAAATCATGTGGGATATTGGTGTAGAGGCTTACTACATCAAAGCTCAGTAGGATTGAGTTTGTTTCAGTTGTTTTGGGAAGATGGGACAGGAAATCGATGTCATCCCGAAAGAAGCTGGGTATATAGGTACATAGTGGTTTCAAAATAATGTCGATGAAATTGCTTAGACGATGGGTAGGGCATGCTGGGTCAGCTATAATTGGTCTAAGTTTTTAGTCTTTTGGATATAGTAATTTTATATATTCACCTCCTTGTTCTTTTACTGTTGAATATCTTCTGACTTACGTAGTTTTGGTAAGCGGTAAAAGTTGCTGGGTTTTGGTTCGAAATGGGTGATGTATTCTCTGTCATTGTCTGTGAGTGAGTTGTAGTGTTTTGAAACCAGGTAGTTGATCTTCTTCATGATGTGGTGGTCTATATTAGAGGGTATTTCAAAACAGAAGGTTGTATCATTAAGTTGGTTCTCAACCAAATCCTTGTAATATTCCACATCCATAATAAAAATTGCACCCCCTTTATCTGCTTGTTTAATTATTATTGTTTCATCGCCTTGTATGCGTTTAAGTGCAGATATCTCTGATTTGTTAATGTTAGGCCTAACCTTAGTATTGTGTTTTAGGGGAAAGTTTGATAGGATATCAATATATTGGTCAAGGTTGATATTTCTGCCTTTTTGGTGGGGTGAAATTTGATTTATTCCTTACTAAGGATTCTTCGGTCTCATTATCTCATTATTATTATTATTATTATTATTATTATTATTATTATTATTATTATTATTATTATTATTATTATTAGTGAAGAATTCCACAAGTCGCAACCTACGACAGAATTTTGGGATATCTTCCTTTAGTTCATAGTTGCTGACTGTTGGTGTAGGTGTAAATTTCAGGCCTTTTAACAGGAGTTGGATTTCATCAGTGTCAAGATCTCTTTTGGAAAGATTAATTATTTTAGGATCTATACGACTAGTTATTTTGGGTATGTTACCTCTTGGAATTTTTCTTTCTCTGGTGTTTGTTGTCCTGACATTAAATAATAGATTCTTTTCTGTTTGTGATTTCTATTTTTGTTGGTGTTAACTTGAAGTTTGTGATTTGCCTGTGTTATTTTACCTGGCTTTGTTATGTTCTCTGTCCTATTTTTGGAATTATACATCTTATTTTTCAATTTCTTGTTAGTATTCTTGTTAGTTTGATCTTAGTATTGATATATATATATATATATATATATATATATATATATATATATATAAATGTAAAATATATATGTAAATATATATATATAGGAGAGTATTGTAGTTCGCTTGAAGCATTGTGTATTGTTTGTAAAGAATAAAAAGTTTAGAATGGTACAACAATGCACTATAATACAAAAGATGGACTATATACCTGTTGTAATTTGGTTATCTATAGTCCGATGATATTTCGGAATTACAATTCCTTCTTTAGATCTTCTTAAATGGAGGCTCCATCTAAGAAGATCTGAAGAAGGAATTGTAATTCCGAAATATCATCGGACTATAGATAACCAAATTACAACAGGTATATAGTCCATTTTTTGTATTATAGTGCATTGTTGTACCATTCTAAACTTTTTATTATATATATATATATATATATATATATATATATATATATATATATATATATATATATATATATATATATATATATACCAGGGCTGAAGTCTGCTCCGGCATGTCATCAGTTATTAAGACAAAACGCTATGAAAAAAACCGTTAAATAAAGGGAGAGGAAATTGAGCATGAGCTTACAGTGAACTCAGTCAATGATCATGAAAAATGAAACAGTAATGAGTATGTTTTACCTCATGGAAAAGATAACGCCGAAGAGGAAAAGAGCGTATTTCAACGTTTAAATGATTAAAAAAAAAAATAGAGTTAGGGCGAGATAACAAGCTTTGAAGGAAATCGAAAGTCGAAAAATTTGAGAAGTAGTAAAGAAGTTGAATAAACTATCAGCGGAAATCAAAATTGAAATACAACAGATGTAAATAACTTAATATGTTAGGAACACTCCGAGCAATCTCTGTTGCTGTTGAAATTCATTAAGTTAAAAAACGAAGGGCAACAAGAGAAGGTCAAAGACCCACAGAAAAAAAACATTAAGCAGGTCAAAAATGGTTATGGGAGTATGTATGCTACAACTGAAATGAGGATAGCGAAGGAAAGACATGAGGATTAGCTCAAAAAGAAGTATAAGAAGAAGAACATGAGACAGAGTTACAATATGCTGAAGAAGAGATAAGGAAAAATACGCATTAATACAAAGACGGGTAAAAATATTAGACACCGACAAAAAGATAAATAAATCAGTATCAGTGGAACCGGGTTTAAAAAAACTATGTTGTGTATAGTAAGGAAAGAATTTTATCTACGGCCAGAAATACTGAAGTAGTCACTGAAACAATATAAGATTTCACGAATAGAAAGGAAAACGATAAGAAAAATATCTGGAAAGAAAAGGAACTACATTACTAATTCATGAAACAAATTATGGATGTTGGCAGTGAAGAACGATGAATGTGGCAGAGAAATGGAAACCTGAAACAAGTAAATGAATTCTTAATTATAGCTACTTAGGAACAAACCACATGAACGAATTTGGTAAAAGCACGAATTTGATAAAGATTGATAAAAGTCACTCAGCTAATATAGAAAATGTGGAAATGGAGATAAAAGTATTAAACATTTTCTAAGCGAGTGCAGTAAGCTAGAGCAAAATGAGTATAAATTCAGGTATGAAATGTGTCAATAAAACAGTGCACTGAGATATTGTATGTACTTCAAATCTAAAGCCTAGTCAGGTCTTTGGTTCAGAAGTAATGCAAAAGTATATCTAAGCGACAGAGGCAGTATTAGTACCGAGAGGTAATATTTATCCCTTAAACGTAGACATTCTGGCCGAACAAACTATACTGCGGTAGACAACTTGAGAGAATCTCTCGTTAATATTGCCTCTATTGCTTATATATATATATATATATATATATATATATATATATATATATATATATATATATATATATATATATATATATATATATATATATATAATAGAGGCAATATATATATATATATATATATATATATATATATATATTTAACACGCTCTCTGGCTAATCACGTCTGTTCTATCACTGTTTTTGTGATTTATCGCTGACGGGGAGATGATCGTGCAGCCATCCTTGACAAGACCAAAGAAGGTTGAAATCACGTGATCTGGTGTTCTCGGCGCAGGAGGTGGTGGAGAATTACCTCTCCGTTAGTAATATAAACAAGAGTGCATTTTGCACCAAATGCCAATAGAGTTTCTCTCGTGGTATCTGTCGCAGTATAGTTTGTTCTAACAAAACATCCACGTTTAAGTGGGTATAATTATTAATGAAAAAGTGGAAGAATATGTGCCAACAGATATGATGTCTATGATAATTTCATAACTCCATGAGGTTTCTGCCACTAGACTGATTATACTATTGGAGCAAAGAAACCAGATAGAGAACAGAAAGAACAAACGATGCAATACAATTAATTTTAATATTCCATTGGTTATTGGGTGGATATCATAGAAACTGCGAAAATTGAGAAGTATCAGTACTTAGCTAGAGAGATAAAGATATTAAAAAGGACAATGGTAAAAATGGTTCCTGCGATAATTAGTGCACTTGGCACAAAGCCCAAATTTCTATACGAGTAGCAGGAGGACACTAATGGAGACGCGTATTGTCGATCTACAGAAAAACGCCATCTTGTATTTTGCAAAACCCATACATGTCACCAAATCTCAGGATAGCATTTTGCTAATTTGATTAGCATATAATAGCTGTTGTACAACAACAACAACAATAATTAATTCGTTTATTGTCCACAAGGACTTATATAAAGTTACATTAAAACACATACAACAACATAAAAGACGAAAACAGGACGATACAATGGGTTTTACAACGTGTAAACAATATATATAACGATTAATGATTAAAAATTAAACAATTTAAAACTCCCAATAGGGAAGGCGCTTTAACGATCCCCGTGGAAAACCCCGCAAAAGCCACGGGTGCTTGAACAACAGGACAAGAATTGGTCCTTTTACACTAGCCATTCTTCCAAAAATTCGCCCACCTTTCAACAAACTTGTTACAAGGCAACACTTCCCACTCCACTCTCAACTTCCTTTTCAGGTTTCATTTGAAACTGGCCAAAGAGGAAAGTATGTCTTTAGCCCTTTCAAACGGGTCTACCATACTACTTCATACTACAGCCACTAGAGAAATAAAAATTGCCTGCCCTTCTTCGCCAAAAGAGGGCCGCGGGGCAATTTTCACAACGGATTCAGCTGACAGCCTGATTTGTCCCACAGGCGACAGCAGGTGTTCGACTTAAACCTACAGGTCAGCAATATTCGGGTACTGGACTAGGGATTGCAGAACGGTTTGATCGTTCTGGGCGTACCTCAGGCGTGTAAAGTATATCTCGAACAGGTAGCGCCCCTCGGTAGCACTACCAGGCAATGGATTTCTTGAAGTTATCCATAGGCAAAGGCCCGAAAGTTCTCCGAAACAGACCGGCTTGTTGAACTTCATCGACGCCCAGCGTTACCCCGAGAACGTCGTCGCACATTCCATCAACTAGCCCTCTACAGAACTCTAAAGTGGAACTAACACTGATCGCAGTGCCCGCTCGGTGGACGGCTGTGAGCGCTTGACGGCACTCGAGGTGTCAGGCGCCCCTTCTCGGTCTACGCCTAATCTACGATTGTTAAAGAAACGAGCTGTGGAAAAGTGTCTCTTACAAACGGTGACCACACCTGCTGACTGCCAAAGAAACACTGGAGATACCCATGTATGCATCTGCAGTGCATATCTCCGCATCAGTAACGACGTCATGCCAAGCCCTCCATTCTGCGACTGTTGACAACAGATGGTACGCCTGGCCAGTGGAACGCGCCCCTTACACAGAAAGCGGAAGAGTAAGCGCACCAGCTTGGTCAACCAGCAAACAGGGCAAGGGACGACAGTCAAGCGCTAATAGATGACGGATTCGATGTGCGCATTCGCCACCTCCGCTCGACCTTTCAGGAACAGCTTCCTCTCGGCCCATTTCTGGGTAAGATTAGCTACACTGCTCATCACCTCGTCCAAGTTTTTCTCCACCTGACAGACCGGACCAAACCAGACTCCAAGCAACTTAATCTCCCCAATATACTGTCTGTTCAGCACTCCACCACGCTGTTCGACGGCATGGACTTGCCTCTCCAGGTGCCGAGTTGCAAGACCACTGTCTTTCCCGCGTTAATTTTTGCTCCTGTCACCGCTTCATATTCCTGTAATGTTTCGCTAATCAGGTCTATATGCCTGTGGCTCGACACTATGATGGTGACACCATCAGCGTAAGCAGACACACTTCTCTCACATCCTAGATCACGCGGGACACCCCCTCAAAGCCTCCAACTTCCGCAGTGATGGCTCAAGAGTCAGTACAGAGAGAAGGGAGGAGAGAGGGCACCCTTGACGGACCGAACACAAAATGCTGAATGGCTCCGATAGGTGACCATTCACCCGAATAACCGAGCAGATGCCGCTGTACAAAGCAGCGATCCAACCGCAAAAAAACTGGACCGAAACCAGCTGCCTTGAGGGCAGCTGCCAAGTATTGATGGTCGACCCTATCAAAGGCTTTAGATTGGTCTAAATTAATGAGATTCTCACCCATGCCAGCTTCTCTATGATGTAGCACATAAGATGGAGATTATCGCGAATACTCCAAATTGGCATGGCGCAAGTTTGCGTCACGCCAACCAGTTTGTCTACGACACCGCCCCTTCCCAGCCGACACGGAGATAGAAAAATCTCATATCCAGTGAGAAAGGCGATGGGTCGGATAGTCTGGATTCACTAATGGCTGTAACGTCTACACTAAGGAACCTCAGGTCATTTAAAAGATGACCTCGTTTCCAAGGCAACCCGAGGCCCCTGGCATTTGTGCAACCTCTTCTGAGCACCACCATAGTACAATGAATGTAGGATGGAGGAGAGCTGTATTTATCACTGTTGTCTGGCAAGGGTGTCCGCCTGGTCTCTTTTGTAGGTGTTTCTACGATGTTTTTATACAGTCTCTTACAGAGTGTCTTTTCGAAAAACCCAACAGTCTTTAGAAAGTTAGTTTTCAATGTGTTGTGCTTTTCCTGTTTTAGTTTTAAAATTTGTATGTGTGGTGGTGGTGCATTGTGTGTTGGGAAGACAAAGTCTTCCATTGTGTTGTCTGTGTTTTCTCTGATGTATTTAACAAGTTGTGTATTGTCGGTGTTGATGGCTGTGAGGTGGGTGGTGTTTGTACAGTCAGTTTATGTTGTGTGCTGCGTCGTTGTTTGTGGTGGTAATGCTGGTGGAGGTATTGTTGTTGCTGGTTGCTGTGTGTGCGTGTTGCTGCTGTTGGGAAGTCCCTCCTGTTTGTGCCTTCCCCTCTTTTCTTCCACAGTCTTTTTTTCTTTTCGTAGAGGGAACTGTTTGCCACTCCCGCCTCTTGACCTTACTACTCGAACAGTCCGAGTTGTTTTGGTTGAGAATGGGAATATTCTTTGGCTCTTCGCTTTGCTGGGGTTCATTTTTTGCTGCTGCTACTGTTACAGTAGCTGTTGGGTCTAGTGTACCTGCTACCGCTGGTAGTGGTATTCCGGCTGGTGGTGGTGGTGGTACTCCGACTGGTGTTGGTGGTGTACTTCGACTGATGGTGATTTTGTTGTTGCTGTTGTAGTTGGTGGTTCCGTGGTGACTTCTGGAGGCGGCGTCGCTGTTGCTGCTGGTGTTTGGGTTGGTTTCTGATGCTGCTGCTGCACTGGAGGTGCCTCCATTTCTGCTGTCGCTTGTAATTTCTGACATATTTCCATGTATTCTGGGTAGTCGACCTTGAGGTGCTGATCGTTTCCCCAAAAGTAGCACCTCGGCCTCCTGACCTCCACGGCCACGTGTAGTCTGGTGCCATCTGGTAATTTTATAAAGTCATCTATTTGGTTTAGGGCCTCTTGCTCAATTTGAACGAGGAGCTCTAACCCCTGACCCGTCTAATTTTGTTGGTGCAATTTATGCACCTCCACGATTGTGGCGCTATCTTCTATATTAAAGAGGACAGCCGCCACCAGTCAACATATATTTATTTCAGGGGTCACCTCCCCAATTTCAATTTTTGTCAGGCGCCGACCTAGGTATATCGGTACGAGTAGAAATTCTTCAGTCTTTAGTTGCACTGTGGAATGCTGTTTTACTTCTTCCTCTGTTGCAAAACGCACTTCCACAGTGCCGAATCGTTTTCCACGCGTTACATAGGTCTTGTCTTTCCAAATTGGTCTAAGTAATATTTCTAGTTGCTGTTTAGTGGGTTGTTCCTCTTCTTTGTGATGTTTAGGCATTTATACGTGACCGTTTTTCTGTTCGTTTCTCTTATAATTTCTTTCGGTGTGTTTAGATGGATATTATTTCCATCTTTCGTTATTAATTCCTTTGATCTTTTATTTCTTCTAGAGAAATATTTATTTTTTCTCTTGTTTGTTTTGTTGCTGAAGCGAAACCGCGCCCGTCGTTTTGCTTTTAACGTTGTTCGAGTTTTCTTAATTTTCTTTGTTGTTCATGGCGGTAGTAGCATTGGAAATATTTTCTTGTTTACTCGTGTTTATGCTGTTATTGGTGATGTTGCTGGTGTTGTTACCCGTGCTTGTCAGAGGAGGGAAATCC
>NC_142928.1:126570113-126632613 GCF_046866305.1 Octopus bimaculoides
TTCTCGAAAAGAAATGGAAAAACTTTCAAAATACAAAGACCTGGAAATAGAGATAACTCGAATGTGGAGTCTAAAAACAGAAACAATTCCTATCATAGTAGGTGCCTTAGGTATAATTAAAAAATACTCAGACAAATACATAACAAAAATACCAGGACTTACAAATATATGTAACATACAGAAAATTGCACTACTGGGTACTGCACACATTCTACGCAAAACACTTTCAATACAGTAAACATAAAAGCACCACAGCAAACCACAGCACATACCCAAGGCGCACAGAGCTGCGCTCGGTAGTGAAGTGAAAGCACGTTATAAAAATAAAACTACTGAACAATAATAATAATAATAATAATAATAATAATAATAATAATAATAATAATAATAATAAAAGGCACACAGAGCTGCGCTCGGTAGTGAAGTGAAAGCACGCTATAAAAATACCACCCCTTCATGGCAAATACAGGGTTAAATTAGACAGAAAAGAAATAGACAAAGCAAGATCCCAACAGTTGCTGAGAAGCTCAGGATTCAAAGCAAGGACTGAAGGATTTTTAATTGCAGCGCAAGACCAAAGCCTCCCCATCAGAAAGTATAAAAAACATATAACGATGACAAACATAACTAGTAACTGCAGAATATGTGGAGATGGAGAAGATACAATAAACCATACTGTCGCAGGCTGCCCAGTTCTGGCTTAGAAGGACTAGATTTACAGACATGACAGAGTTGGGACCTATATACACAATGGAATAACAACAGAAAAAAGATGGTATAGGCACACGCCAGAAAAGGTCACAGAAAATGAAGAAGCTTCCATACTCTAGGATATGCCAATACACACAAATTAAGGCCAATAGGCCGGATATAGTTGTCAGAGATCACCAAGAAAAAATACTTCCTAACCGATGTATCAATACCAACAGATGACAATGTTTCTCTAAAAGAAACGGAGAAACTTTCAATATACAAAGATCTGGAAATAAAAGTAACTCCAATGTGGAATCTAAAAACAGAAACAATTCCTATAATAGTAGGCGCCTTAGGTATAATAAAAAAATATTCAGACAAATACATAACAAAAATACCAGGACTTACAAATATATATAACATACAGAAAATAGCACTACTAGGCACCGCACACATCCTACGTAAAACACTTTCAATCCAGTAAAAATAAGAGCATCACAACAAACCACAGCACATACCCAAGGCACACAGAGCTGTGCTCAGTAGTGCAGACAAAGCACGTAATTAGAATAAGACTACTGAATAATAATAATAATAATAATAATAATAATAATAATAATAATAATAATAATAATAATAATAATAATGATAATAATGATAATAATAATAATAATAATAATAATAATAATAATAATAATAATAATAATACATCTAATGTGAACCTTGACCAGCAAAATGTCATAAAAGAGTTAGAACAAGCGGAGAGCTACAAATACCTAGGGGTAATTGAAGGGGACAATATCAAGCACTCAGTGATGAGGGAAAGGATCAGAAGAGAATGTTATCGCAGGGTGAGAGCAATACTGAAGACAGAGCTGAACGCGAGAAACAGGATCGAAGCGATCAATGCTCTAGCCATACCAGTCGTGACTTACAGTTTCAACATCGTTAACTGGTCAATTACTGAAATATGTAATGTTGACAGAAAAATACGAAAACTGTTGACAATGCATAGAATGCACCACCCTAAGGCAGATATAGAACGTCTTTATCTGCCAAGAAAAGAAGGAGGCCGAGGACTTTTACAGCTGGCATTATCAATGAAGGTAGCCACAATTGGCCTAGACACCTATCTGAAAAACTCTGAGGACTGGATGCTAAAACTTGTCTTAAAATATGAAAGCAAGAAAGCATCTTACTCAGTAAGAAAACAGGCAAAGGAATATCTAAGTGAATTCCAATTACAACAAATTCAAGAATTAGACGAACTAGAAACACCTGCAGAAAAAGCTAAACGCTTGAAAACCCGTGCTAAAATTGCTGCCTTAGCTATTATGACTGAAAAATGGCATGGAAAACCTCTCAATGGCAAATACCCAAAGAGAGCGAATAATGCAGATATTGACAAAACCCTTACCCACCAATGGTTAATGGCCTCTGGCTTGAAATCAGAAACAGAGGGGTTTATCATAGCAGCCCAAGATCAATGCCTACCTACAAAGAACTACCAGGCCAACATATTAAAGAACGGCAGCTCACCATTATGTCGTATATGCCAACAACAAAATGAGACCATCGATCATGTTGTCTCCATGTGCAGTCTGCTTGCGCCTACAGAGTATCTCAACAGGCATGATAGAGCTTCACAATATATTCACTGGGTAATATGCAAAAACCTGGACTTGCCCCATGATAAAAACTGGTGGGAACACAAACCACCCCCAGTACTTGAAAATGATCACATTGCACTCCTCTGGAACTTCACCATTCAAACTGACAGAAAGATAGACGCAAATAGGCCAGACATCATACTGAAAGACTTCAGACAAAGATCATGCCTCCTCATTGATATGACTGTCCCAATCGATATAAACGTATCTGTCAAGACCTACCAAAAACTGAGCAAATATAAAGATCTTGAAATAGAAATTAGCAAAATGTGGAATCTGAAGACGAAAACAATACCTATTGTCATAGGTGCCCTGGGAATGACAGCGAAACGGGCTGATTACTACCTAGATCAGATTCCAGGAAACCCCAAAATGGCTGAAGTTCAAAAGATAGTGCTCATGGGAACTGCCCATATCCTACGTAAAATACTGTCTATGTGATCTCAAATTTTAAAGCAAACACATAATTTTCTTATGGTTTCTTAAACATTCACTTGAACAAAACTGTACAAATCCAAATATATGGTACCCTAGGCATAACACCTACATGAACTTCTAACTTGTTGTCTCTTGAGGTCTCTGGGTGAGACTTGGATCCAACTTGTACAAATGCAAAACAAAAGTCAAACATAAAATAATAATAATAATAAAAATTACCAAAAACATATAATGAAAAGAAACATAACAAGTAACTGAAGAATACAGAAAATTGCACTCCTGGGTACTGCACACATCCTACGTAAGACACTTTCAATACATAAACCATAAGAGCATCACAGCAAACCACAGCACATACCCAATGCACACAGAGCTGCGCTCGGTAGTGAAGTGAAAGCACGTTATAAAAATAAAACTACTGAATAATAATAATAATAATAATAATAATAATAATAATAATAATAATAATAATAATAATAATAATAATAATAATAATAACAACAACAACAACAACACTTCTTTCAAATTTTGACACAAGGTTAGCAATTTTAGTGAGTTAGGGTTAGTCGATTTTATCGACCCAGTATAGATGAAAGTCAAAGTTGATCTCGTGTGTATATAGTGGCAACATCAAATTATTACTATTATTATTATTATTATTACTATTATTATTATTAAGAAGAAGAAGAAATGTTTGTTGTTGATGATTATGGTTACGACGACGACACGACGACGACGACACGACGACGATGGTGAATATGAAATGATGATTTTGATGATGATGAATATGATGATGATGATGATGATGATGATGATTCAGGAAAAGGACTTTTGAGGTATCGGATGGGTGTATTCCTGAGAAAACACATGAATGACTGTTTAAGTAGATATAGGAAAGCATGTTTACACAGATAAGTGGATCTATGCCTTTCCGGGAGGGGTACCAGGCAGCTTTGAGAAACATAATATTTTCAAAATGAGAAGTCAGTAAATAAAATCATATTTATAATCTAAACCTCCCAACTCTCTTTTCAGTCGCCCTCTTGAAGTAGACTCATACCTATCATCCATCCCATTCTGCATCATAACTTTCCAAATATCCTATGACTCACCAGGTTTCATGTGAAGGTGCGTGGCCTAGTGGTTGGATTGTTAGGCTAACTATCGTATGATTGTAGGTTTGATTACTGGATCGGGCGGTGGTTTGCGTTCTTGGGTAAGGAACTTAATTTCACGTTGCTCCACTCCACTCAGCTGAAAATTATCTGTCAGCTGTAGAGTAGTGTTTTATCGGTAGAAAATTTATGTTTTCGTACCTCTAAGAAATGTGTATTTCATAAATATTTTATTGAATTCATATTTTATTAGGTTGGCAACTAAGTTCTCGCCGGTTTTTAAATTTAAATTTTTTAAAAGGTTTAATAAAAAATGACTAATTAATCAATAATGTATTCACCCTTGTTGTTTACAACTTCTTCCCAACGTTCAACAAGATTTTCAATACATCGTTGGTAGAAATCACCCGATTTCGACTCGTAAAATTGATCCAACCAAGCTCTCAATTTTGCATCAGTATTGAACGAAACTCCGCGCATAGCATTTGAAAGAGATTGAAACAGGTGGAAATCTGTTGGTGCCAAATCAGGAGAGTACGGCGGGTGTGGCAGCACTTCCCAGCCATGCGTTTGAATGGCTTTCTTGGTCATATTGGCGATATGAGGGCGGGCGTTGTCGTGCAGCAGAAGGACTCCATGCTGCCAATTAGGTCTATTCTCTTGAATAGCCGTGTTGAATCGTTCCAACTGTTGAACATAGAGTTCCGCGTTGACCGTTTGGTTCCGTTCAAGCAATTCGTAATGGATAATCCCTTCCCAGTCCCACCATACGCACAACATCGTTTTACACGGATGAAGATCTTGTTTCACGTGCAGTGTCGCTTGTTTACCGAGGCTAAGCCATTCCATACGCTGCTTCATATTGATGTACAGACATCATTTTCCGTCGCCGGTAACGATTCGGTAAAGAAATCGTTGCATGTGTCCATGAGATGAGCGTTGACGAGCAAGCAAACCAGCGGAGATTGTGGCTCGTTGATTTTTGTTGTTGTCACTTAAAACATGCGGAAGCCATGCTCCATACTTCTGAACCTTTCCCATCGAGTGAAGATGCTTTTCTATAGCAGTGTGGGAGCATTCCGTTTTCTTTGCAAGTTCCCTTGTCGTTTGACGAGAATTTTCGTGCAAAAGTTGGTTTAATCGCTCTTCATCGAACTCAACTGGACGTCCAGAACGACGTGCGTTTTTCAGGTCAAAATTTCCATTTTTGGACTTGGCATACCAATCACGAGCGGTTCTTTCAGCATTGGTACCCTCTCCATACACAACACAAATGTCGCATGCAGTTTTTGCGGTCTTAGAACCTTGATTAAAAGCAAAAAAAAGGAGGTATCGAAAACGCTCGTTTTTTTTTTAAACTTGACATTCCATTTTAATGATATGAAAATAAACAAAAATTAACTAAAATCAACCAGAAAAAAAAACTAAATAGATTCCAAAATGATTCGAAAATAGAATACTCGAAAAAAATAGATTCCAAAATTTAAAAACGCAATAAATTCCAAAATTTTAAAAAATGGCGGGAACTTAGTTGCCAACCTAATATTTGCCAGGAACTCTATTAGATGTCAACGGTCTTTGATCGCTACAGTACACTGCATAATAATGAGATGATAATGACACAGGCTTCAAGCCAACAAGGGACTCTCTACTCTAGAAATAACAGACAAAACATTTTATTTATCAGAAACTCTGCTAGATGTCTGCGGCCCCTGATCGCTACGGTACACTGGATGACGATGACAACGATGATGACGACGTCGAGGATGATGATGATGATGATGATGATGAAACAGATTGCAAGCCAACTCTACTCTAGAAATAAAAACCAAAACATAGTCTTAAAAATGCGAAAGAACACATTAAATAAAAAATTAAGTACTCCTAAAAACGCCCGCATGATCATGGCAGGAATACTTTTGAAAATAGGTCAGTTGGGTCAAGATTTACTTGGAGCTGAACAACAACACCAACATCTAACTGGAGTTCAGACAATATAGTAGGCACTAAGTTATACTCACTGAATTGAGTAAGTGATTAAGCATGAATAAAGGCAAAGTCGAACATAATAGGGTATACGACCTTCAAAATTTTTATGTTTCTATCAATAATTGGGCTGCAAATTGTTGTGGGTATGTTTTGCCAGGACTGTCTTCTGGCTAAACGAGGTCGATCTAATGATAAAATAGGAATTAGGAAAGCATTAACTTGGCCGTCATAGACCTCGTGAAAATAGATGTGAACACAAATATCACTAGAACAAACTAAATAACCTATTCAACGGCCACAAAAATGTGTGTATTTTCTCAAAATTATTTATTTAAAAGCATCTTAAGCCATGCAAACAGCGTGGAAAACAAATACTCACAGAATGATGGAAATTAAAAGATTTCTCTGTCCTTAATGAAATCATCCAACGAAAAGACACAAATAAAAAATAGAAAGGTAAACACTACAAAAATATGAAAAAACAAAACAACCTTCCCCTAAAACTACAGAAATATGAAATAATAAACAAAAATGTAGAAGTTCGAAAATGAAAGAACACATAGTTAACGGAAACCTTGCTATCTTACAAAGAATACAACTTTATGTAAAGCGACAGCGATCCTTTAAACAAAAAAGCAGAAGTATGATAACTATAAGGAGTAGTATGGACAGCAACTAGACAAAAATTAATCAAAATTAAACCAGTCGTGATCATCTTACCTGATTTTCAGATATAGCGTGTCTATGACTATACAATCTAATGTACCTTTCTATGGTGTAATATGTGGGAAGTTTGACTTCTGTTTTTAGCAAGGCGAACGGCCACGTAAAGGTTCTTTCATTGAAGACTGATACCGTTGATTCGAAAGGATTTTTTTTATATTGTGTACTTATAGAAACGTATGTAAGTATGTATTTCATTATTCAGTCTTATTTCAAGATTTCTAGCCAACAGAGAAAGAGCCGGTTTCTAACCTAGATCCAAGGCTCCTTCATTGGAATATCAACATCAACAGGGTATGTATGTATGTATGTATGTATGTATATTTGCAGATTTGTATGTTTTATTTTTTGTATGTCTTCTCATGCATATACTTGCATATCTAGACATGCTCATACACACTTAAATGATAAATTTCTGGAAAATTTTATAGAATTTTACAGTTCCAGTGAGAGTTTGAACCTGTAGTCATTCTCCTTTCTGGTTTCTCCTTTTTGCTTTCTCCTTTCTGGTTTTCTCCTTTCTGGCTTTGAGAAGCCTAATTTCTCATGATTGGTATTTAAACAGTGTGTTACATATCCCAGTGCCCCAATAGTTATAGGTATAAACCTGAACTTGTAATCTGGATAGAATAACTGAAGATTTCTCAATAGTTCAACATATTTTTCACTGATCTCCACCTTAATTCTAGCATTCGCTGGGCAATTGATTTCCGCTGGGCAACTGATTTCCACAACTGTACACAGTTTCTCTTCATTATCTCAAATCATTATATCAGGCCTACTGTGTTTACATTTTATTGAGGTTTTCACTGGAACATTACACCAGTACTCTTTTTTATCATGAGTGGCTATGGCTCCTACAATACTGTGGGTTCTTATTTCTTATGTATGTATGTATGTATGTGCAAAGTCTGTGACAGACCATGTCTGTCTTTGGCTGGCCTCAAATCTCACCTGCGAACCCATGGAAAACAAACTTCAACCAGCTATTCTGATTATATGTCTGTGCATACGTTTGAATGTGGTGTGTGCCAGAGGGCTTGCAAATCCAATGGGGGTCTTAAAAGACATGTTAGGATCCACAATGAGCAGAACTTACCTGCAGGTATTGGTAGTGCAAATCAGAGGTGCAATCTGTGTGGGTGTTTTTTCAAAACATTGTCTGGTTTAAAAAGCCACATCAGACACCATGAAAGGGCTAAGGTGTAGGTGCAGGAGGTGGTCAAACTCTGTGTAAGGAGTAGACAACCACCACCATGTATGTATGTATGTACGTACGTATGTATGTATGTATGTATGTATGTATGTATGTATGTATGTATGTATGTATGTCTGTACCGAGCAAATTATCAGATGCTCTTATACAGCGCCGTTCACAATGCGCTTCCTGGCATTGTTGTTGGTTTCGAATGACGCTACCCTGTTGGGCAGACCAACATTCTTGCCGAATGGAAACAAAAGTAACTCTATGACTGGAGCAAGCTGAAATGGAGTGTTTCGCTCGAGGGATCTATTTTAAAACGGGGGCCACATTTTTCATTATTGTTTTACGTAGTGTTTTTGGTACGGAAAGACTTTCAAACTTCGTATACTTATCTATTTTGTGTTATAGAACAGAAAAATATTTTTGTATTCGAATTTATTTCATGTAAAAAATTGTCTTATTTCGATAATTTCAACCAATCACTGACAAGTATTCAGTTGTTTACATTTACTCCTTTGGCTGATTAAGCGATGTAAAGCGTATTTAATTTCCATACCTTCGTTTTATTTGCTTTTTCCATTTTAAATTTGCTTTAACCCCAACCCTAACCCTAACCCTAGGGTTAGGGTTAATTGTTTCAGAATCATTTCTTTATGTAGTCAGCACTTAATGTATATCGGCTGAATGGACGTCAGTGATTGGTTGAAATTACAGAAATACGACAACTTTAACATGGAATAACTTATGGATTTCTTCTTTTTTTTAAGAAGACTAAGAGAAAAAGATGTTTTATATGACACATTCTACCAGTGTTCCAAGTTTCAAAGTGTTTCGTTAATGAAAAATGTGGCCCCCGTTTTAAAAAAGATCCCACTCGAGAATGTAACGCACCGCCGGTCTGAGAATCGAAACAATGATTTAGCAATCGTGAGTGCAACACTCTGTCCACTAGACCACACACCTTCACCCCCCCTACATATAGTACACTTTAAAATGTGCGTCGTAAGTTTTGGGCATGTAGATAAGTTCTACACGCATATACTTATACATACAGCCACACATATATGCACATACACATATAGAGACATACACTGAAAAAAAAAAGAAGAAAAATGGACGCGTATATAGACAGACAGACACACACATGTTTGTTGTGGGTGGGAATCTGAATGACTTGTTTGAAAGACTTTTAATTAAAATCGCAAGTGTTTAAAGTTTAAAGTTTCTTATTTATTTTTGTTTGTAAGATTCCCAACTGACTTACTGAAGTAAGAGCTCAAATTGTTCTCTGTCCCATATTTCATGTAGTACAGTTTTAAACACGTTGTTTAGTACAGCACGGACGATGCTATGGCCGAATAGTTGAAAAGTTCGTTTCACACCTAAGAGGTACTAGGTTCAATACCAGCGTGTGATATTTTAGCAAGTGTCTCTTTTGTCATGTAGCGGTGGGGGACAAATACACACACACACACACACGCACACATACGCACACACACACACACACACACACACACACACACACACACACACACACACACACACACACACACACACACATATACTACGAGCTTCTTTCGGTTTCCGGCAATCAAATCCAAGGCTTTGGCTGGCCCGAAGCTATAGTAGAAAACACTTGCCAAAGCTGCCAAGCCGTGGAACTGAACCTAGGCCCATGTGGTTGCGAAGCAAACTTCTTATGTAGCCACGTCTGCGCCTTCATCGATCCAAGCATTGTGAGTAAAACTGCATAGACATGACAGAAATTGTATGGAAATTCGTCGCATGCATTGCATCCATAATTCAAAGGAACAGCGTGGTTACACTCCCTCAGGTCGAGTCTTCTTGAGAATTGTGCAATACTCGGGTGGTAATACGTCAATTTATTAAGTAGGCAGTTCTGTTGAACGAACTGCAACTGCAGCATTCATCGCTTACGTCGACGGAGACCAATTTGTATTGAAGAGTGTTTTTGCTGTCACTAATAATCTGTTTATTTCCTCAGTATAGGCTTACACACGCGCGCGCTCACACACACATATGTATGTCATTAGACTCACTAAAAAAATGACTACAACTTTAAAGAGTATTTCATTTTGGGTGGATCATACCGCCAATAAAAGTACACGTTGATTATATTTCGCTTCAGTTTCATTACCAATTGATCAATGGATTATTTGATTTGTCTTTCAAGATCCTTTCATCACCGATTCTGATATTATTGATAACTATGTCTCCCCTAAAAAAATATCCTACTCCTCGACACTCGTAAGATTTTTACCGCTCTTTTTAGTTAATAATATACTTACAAAATTATATGTAAGCTCCTCTAGAACTCTTCAGCAGCAACAAATTAATTTAATGTCATTTTATAAACTAGTGGCTCAAATATTATATCACTTTTAAGCAACAAAATTCTCATTTACATTTTAGCTAGCTGTCAGTCAAAGAAAGTTGACAGTTATTTTTTTAAATAGTTAAACAAAAACATAAAAAAAAACTTCCTGTAACTCTTTCCTTCTCATTTTTCAAAAGGGAAATATTTTGTTGACATAGTAATTTTGGCTTTGGTTGTTGGTTACTTCTATATATTTTATTTCCTTTAATATTATTGAAACACATGTATGCAGTTCAGTATAACTTAATCCAGACTTTTCAAAAGACGTAGTGAAGCATTTTCTCAATTTTAAGTGTACACACGCAACGCGCGCGCGGAGACGCACACATATATACATACACACACACACACACACACACGTGTGTGTGTGTGTGTGTGTGAGTATAGTGGTGGTGATGGTGATGATGATGACACGCTTGCGAGTAAGGGCTATGCAACTGATATATATATATATATATATGGCACATTAGGCAAGTGTTTTCTGCTATAACTTTGGGCCAAACTTGCGAATGAATTTGGTAGACGGAAACTGAAAGAAGATTGCTGTATATGTATGTATTTAAGGGTAGGTGTGTGTGTGTATGTGTATGTGTGTGTGTATGCTCATATTTGTATTGTGTTTGTTTGTCTCTCACCAGCGCATGACAAACCGGCGTTGGTTTGTTTACTCTGACGTAAATTAGAGGTTCGGCAAGAGTAGCCGATAAAATGAGTACCAGAATTGAGAAAAATAAATACGGGGCGGGAGGTGTTGATTAAAACCCTCTAGCATGGCTGTCGTCCAATGACTGAATGAAGTAAAATATAGGCACACACACACACACATCTAGTTTTGGAATAGTGGTTCTTTAATATCACATACGATGGCTGCATATAGGATTCGAACCCATATGTGCTGTAGACATGACAGGCGTTTTAGCGTTGGACCAAAGCATTTAGAAACTTTATTTTCAGAAATTGTATTCTTACTAACGAGAATTACATGTTGTTGACGTCAGAAGGCTGTGACGTCAAAAGTACCACACACACACACACACACACACACACACACACACACACACACACACACACACACACACACACATATAATTTAAGATTAAAATTAAAATTTGCGTGTTGGGTATGTCCTTAGTAGTATGCCGACAAAGCACGTTCACTGCCTATGGCTACCTGGTGTCATCCACGGTAATTGCATAGTCGTCGCTGGATCTACGTTAGGAATTCCTCGGTACACGTTGAGTATAACAGAAACAATGGATGCGGAAGACAGAGTATACTGAAAACTTTATTTATCACAACGATCGTTTCGACACATCCTGCATCACTCCCTTGTCGGTGGGAAACTATACAATGAGTTACAGTGCACCCCACAATGTTTCGCTCTTAAAATTAACTAGAGCATGTTCATGGTAGTGATATCTAACATATATATCTATACAAAATAGATATATATCTATGCATCCATCCATACATACAAACATGCATACACACACATACAAATATATATACATACATATGTATATATCCATGTATATACATACTTACACGCACACACACACATATAATATATGTGTGTGTGTATGTATGTATGTATGTATGTATGTATGTATGTATGTAAGTATGTATATGTAACGAACATTTTTTAGAAAAAATAAATAACTAAATGAGTGGAAATCAAACCGGTGAGTGTGTTAAATAATAAGGTGCTAAAAGAGAATGACTCTCCCCAGACACAATAATATATATATATATATATATATATATATATATATATATATATATATATATATATATATATATATATATACAATTTCGGCAGTTGCACAACCTGGTAGAATCTATTTATTCATAGTCCATTCAGTTAAGGAGTTGTTATTCACTGAGATGTATCCTGGTATAAGAGGTTTGTTTGGTATCTCTTGAAGAAATTTGTCCAGATAACTTTTGAAGGTTATGGAGCATTCTCGTTTTTTTTTTTTTTTTTCAGCATAATATTAAAAATAGCCGAGCCTGTTGAGGCAAAATACTTGTGACTGTGTGGCAATGTATTTACGGATGAGTTCTGAGCTTGATTTGTGTCGTCCCAGCTGTGGATGAATTGTAAACTAATGTCATTTGGACAATGCTGATGGTATATTCTCCACACTGCCGTTGATGTAGCATTCATTTGGCATTGAAAAGAATAAAGTTTTAGTGTTTTGTAGGTAATTCTAATAACCAAGACCTGTCATGCCATTTTGTTTTCTGTCGTTACTCTCTGGAGTGCTTCAATTCTCAAGTCTCTTTTGGAGTGTGGAGACCAGAGCGGAGGGGGGGGGGGGGGGCAACAATATTCAGCTTGTGACTGCAAAAATGAAAAAAGCGTAAAAAGAATCTGGCTTTCTCGACCGGAATATTCTGAAGATCCAGGAGCTCATCTTGCAAGTATTATCAACTTTATTGTTGATGTGAGCGCTCCAGCTGAGTTTGTTGTCAACAATTACTCCTAAGTTTCTGATATTGTTGGATGTCCTGAGTGGTTCTCCTGAAGCAAGAGAGTAAAGTTGTTTGAGCACATACATACATACATACATACATACATACATACATACATACATACATACATTCATAGGATTATGGTGTCTACCGTGCACCAACAACCGGCTCACTGACTTTCACTTCGATGGGTATTCGTTTGTAATCCAGGAACAGAATATTGCAATCAAGTTCCTGAAGCACAAGAGGACCAGAGATGTAGACAAAGAACCAAAATGTGATAATCGACGCAGACATGGCGGAATGACCCACATTTTAAGCAGTTGTTCGAAAATATATTCACGTTATTATCAACCGATAAGACATGATATTGTGCTCGAAACACCACAATGGTATCCGTCGGAAGGATAATCCTGAAACCAAAGATATAAGAAGCTACAGTGTTGTAGAAACCAAAACCACTCAGAATATGACTGTATTGGTAGAATGTCCCAGTAAAATCCTCAATAAAATTCAAACATAGTAGACCAGACATAATGATTTCGGCCAAAGAAGAGAACCTATGTACAGTCGTGGTAATCAGTTGTCCAGAGGTAGTCAACATACAGCTAAAGATTAGTGATAAAGAGAACACCTACTCTGAACTATTGAGAAATTTACAGCTACTTCACCGGGATTGCAAGTTCAGATTAATGGGGCGCTAGGATATGCAACAAACTGCTTCAGTACCAATCCTGAGAGATCAGTGTTCTCAAAACCAAAAAGGAGAAAGTTAATGAGAATTTTACAGATATAAGTCATCAATGGAACTGTCAAAATATTGTAAAACTTTCTAAAAGTGTAGGATATAAGAACGTGTGCATATGGTTAGACGTGCAACTATATTTATGAGTATACACACATAAAACAAGGCATACATACCTGCACATGTACTTGTGTCAAATACCTACACACATACACACAACTATGCAGAACTTCTCGGTTAATGTTGCTGAAATTTCAATGAATGAATTTTGAATCTCAGTTTCAAAACGGATTTTTCTCCTTTGGCAAGGAATCTAGAAATAAAACTTAATAATAACGTACATCGTGAATTTTAGTGGAACATTCCCATTAAAATTTCTGTTAAGTGCAAACATAAGAAGCTTGCTATTGTAGTTTGGAATAGAAAAGAAAGATCATGCATAGTCATAGAGGTCAGCTACCCGATAAATCTTTTATCTTTTACTTGTTTCAGTCATGAGACTGAGGCCATGCTGGGGCATCATCTTGAAGATTTTTTGTCGAACGAATCGATCCCAGTACTTGATATTTTTAAAGCATAGTACTTATTCTATCGGCGTCTTTTGTCGAACCATTATGTTACGGGGCCGCAAACAAACCAACACCGGCTTTCAAGCGGCGATGGGGAAAATACAGGCACAAAGACAAACAGGCATGTACACATGCACACATGCATACACAAACACACACACACACACATACATACACACGTGATGGCCATCTGTCAGTTTCCGTCAACCAAATTCACTCACAGGGCTTTGATCACTAGGTGTTATGCAGTAGGACTGCATGGCACCTTCGGCAAGTCTCTATACATATACTTATTCTTTTATTCTTTTATACGTTTCAGCCCAAAGACTGTGGCCATATTGGACACAAACATACAAAAGAACAAACTCACTCCAACTGCATTCCATATTTAATTTATTTTAATCAATTAAAATTTTCCACTTTCTCTTGCCCAACGTATCTTCGTATTTTATTTCTTTCAGAATTAGCTATTATTAATTATTCTCACGAGTAAAAAATTGTCTGGTCTGATTTTAATTTATAAAAAGAAAAAAAAAAAAAACCTGGTTTACTACATCAAATGTACATACACCCACTTTACCATCAAGTTTTTAGGCAGAAGGCGTCCATGGGTATTTTTTTTTTTATCCCAGTGATTGTCATGCATACATCCTCGTATGCATATGTACAAATACACGAAATCTCATTTTACATGTATAGATGAAGCTCACAAACGATCCTAATCTAATAGTCTGACACTAGTAATTTTAAACGAAACTATGAAACCCTTTTCCAGTGCATCACTAACAACATGTAAATGAAATAAAATATATTTAAAAAACCCAGCGTTAAAGGTCGTTCTATAATTTGACTCAAATTTCAGACAGATTTATAATTTTGTTGATATATATGTCTATTAGTACTTTGCTATAAGTATTTCTATATGTGTCCTTGAATGTGTCTGTCAGAGTATGTGTCGACATAACTGGAAGTATACATCTATTCAAAGAAATCATTTGACTTAGTCACTTTTTCCCATCTTTAATCTCTCTCCCCCCCTCTCTCTCTCTCTTTATCCGTTCTCATTTCCCTCTTATTATTTCTCTTTGTTTGTTTGTTTGTTTGTTTCTTTTCTTTTCTCTTTTTCTTTCTTTCTTTCTTTCTTTCTTCCTTTGTTTGTTTGTTTGTTTGTTTGTTTCTTTCTTTCTTTCTTCCTTTGTTTGTTTGTTTGTTTGTTTGTTTCTTTGTTTCTTTGTTTCTTTCTTTCTTTCTCCTCCCTCTCCATTTCTTTCTCATCATCATCATCATCGTCGTCATCGTCGTCGTCGTTGTCTTCTTCTTCTTCTTCTTCTTCTTCTTCTTCTTCTTCTTCTTCTTCTTCTTCTTCTTCTTCTTCTTCTTCTTCTATTTTCGTTCTCCCCGTGCCAAAGCGTCTATTTCATTACCCAATCTGCCTGCCTGCCTGCACCCCTCTCTCTATCTCACGTACACACACACACACACACACACACACACACATTATCACTCTCTCCCACCCTCTCTCCCACCCACTCTCCCTCTCGCATGTACTGTATATCCATCACTTTAATTCTCCAGAAGTTGAGAACTAGGTCACTAGGTCCTAGTAAAAGACTTCTGATTCGTCCCCCATCCACGTTCATGTCATTTTGTAGAAATTTTAATTTTAATTTTCATATCTGTTAGTCACAAATTTGCTTTGTAATTGCTTAACTATTCATATTTTTATATCAATGTCCAAAATCATTAATATATATTTATTTTCTGGTAATGTTCGATCCTCCATCGGTTTCGACGATGAGCATCTAGTTCTTCGGCCAGTATTATCTATTAGATCAGCGGTACCCAATCATTTTTTCGTACAATTGACCGGTTTCATGCAAGACAGTTTTTCCACGAAGCGGGGATCACGTGCATAGCAAAATACAATAAAGTGCATAATTTATAATTTAATTACTACATATATAATACATATATATTATATATGATATATGATATATATATATATATATATATATATATATATATATATATATTTTATACGAGGGAGTGCTAAAAAGTTCCTGGCTTTAAGGGTATCGCGAAAAGCCTGATTGGAAGCCCAACCTTCCGATTTCTTTTATAGGACTTAGAAAAACTGAAGGACCTCTGCAATAAGTGTGTGAATGTGAGAGGGGAATGTGTTGAATACTGTCATAATTAATTAGTCCTCTTGTATTTTCTTTACCCATTGCCAGGAACTTGTCAGTACCCTCTCGTATATAATACATATATAATACGTATATTATATATAATAAATATATTATATGTATTATTCTTTCTGTACGGCCTTGTACCAAATGATCCACAGCCTGGTACTAGTCCGCGGCCCGGTGATTAGGGACCTCTGTGATCCCCGTGATCCCCGTGACCCCTGTGACACCTGTGACCCCTGTGATGCTTGTGGCCCATGTGACCTTTGTCACCCTTCGGATTCCTGCAACAGATTAACGTATGAGCAGTTGAGTAATTCATGGATACGTGTACTCTTTACGTAATGCCCAGTACAATTCAGCATTACACAATATGTGACCTGGCTGAATTACAGGTACAACTTCTGGTACATATTCATGTTCTTGTATAGATATTAATATATTCACAAGAATCTTTCATTGACTGTCCACCGTGGAGCCACTCTTTCTGGAGTTCAAAACATGGTGGAAGAAGTAAAAAGCTTTATAAGAAAAATTACGATTCATTGATATATGGTGGCCGCAACATACAGATTTCTGGTTGGATTCACACGTGAGGGATGAACGGTAGGTGAGAACCGGCAGTAAGTGGTCATGATGAGAAAAGCAAGATATTCAGATTTGCTTGCACATATTCGTATTCCAGATATATTAATGATACTGTACACCATATACGGGTACATACATGTACAGATATATATGATAAATACATACTTACAGATACATACATACACTCACACATACTCACTTACGCATATACTAATAATTTATGAATGTTGTTTTTAGATGGTTTGATGGCTCAAGTGGAAGGTTTAAGGGAAACATATGAAGCCAACAAAAGCTTTACAGTGACAGTGACTTCAACAGGCAAAATGTTAAGTTATGACAGAGCTTGTTCAATAAATGTATGACACTTGAGATGAATACGAAATATTAAGTTGGGATGAAACTCTCGTCTCATTTCAAGATGAGAAAGAAACAGAAGCTACTTTGGCTTTAATTGATATATTTAATCTTGATATTTCCTCTCATTGCAGATAACATAATGCCTTTGGTGGTGAATTTCTTCAAGTTCTGAAGCAATGAAACAATGAATATAATTTTCAAACTCTTCAAGATGAATAAACTGTTTTCTTTTAAATAATGTAGCAATGATCGGAAAAATGATAGTCAGATGGAACAAGGTCAATAGAGTAAGAAGGCTGAGGTAAAACTTCCATATTTAGTGCTTTTCCTTTGTGACTTGGTCAATATGCGTGAGCAACAACTCTTTATGATTGACTAAGGACTGGTGCTTTTTCTTCAAATTTCTCTGCAATGTTTCCAATTGATGACTATACTTTTCCGCATTAGCTGCTTCGCTTTGGTTTAATACTCCATGAATGATGACACCCTTCATATCCAATCAAAAACATAACTTAAGTTTTTCAAGTGCTGTTCTGATTTGGAGATGGATTCTCTTTTTTTATTAGTTGCTAATCATTGTCGTTTTCGATGGATTTGATTATAGAGAATACACATTTTATCATTTCTGGTGTTTCTACCCATGAAAGGTTCGGTAGCAAGTTTACGCTCCTATATGACGAGCCGAGGGCAACACTTTGATTAAGCTTAGAAGTAGTCAGATGATGAGGCATTCGCTGGCCAAGTTCAGACACTTCCTTGTTCATGAAGGTATTTTATGATCAAAGTGTGACTTAAATTGGACAATTTTAACTACAGTTTTCAAAAGCTCAATATTCACAGAACTTGGTCGTCCAGATCGAAAGGAATTCGCGTGAGAAAAATCTCCCTAGCGAAACTTGCTAAATCATCGTTGGCACGTCTGGACTCTTAAAGTTTCGTTTACATTTCAAAAGGGGCTCCTCGGCAATGGAAATTGCCGAGGAGCCCCTTTTGAATTCATATATCATGCAGTGTCTCATGTGGGTTTAACCTATTTAGAAATGGTAATATCAGTACGATTTAAGGCGGTGAGCTGGCAGAAACGTTAGCACGCCGGGCGAAATGCTTAGCGGTATTTCGTCTGTTCTTACGTTCTGAGTTCAAATTTCGCCGAGGTCAACGTTGCCTTTCATCCTTTCGGGGTCGATAAACTAAGTACCAGTTGTGTATTGGGGTCGATCTAATCGACTGGCCCCTTCCCTCAAAATTTCGGGCCTTGTGCCTAGAGTAGTAAAGAAAATCAGTACGATTTAAACCACTATGGTATAACGTAATCTGCAAAGAAAGAAGGAAAGAGAATATAAGAATGTAAAAATAATACTTATTTTACTGCAAGTATTGAATAAGTACCCTCACAGTGATCAAGTCAAGGACTTTCTTTCCAGCTTAGTACATATCCATGATTTTGCATTTACGATCGTCAGTTTGTTGGCCTATCTAAGATATAAAAAAAACTAGTCTATTGGATTAAAAAGCTTATAGAAGAAAGAGTTTATTTGTAAAATGATTTAGTTGCTAGAATTAACAATGTGAAGGATTGATACTATCAACTTCGCACCAACTCTATCCGGATACAGCTGATTGCTTAAAAATGTAAAAACAGATTTACCAAATTTTAAAATAGACATGACTTTGAAAAAAATTCTTTCTCGTTATAAAACGTGTAAACTGACATTAAGTTTTAAAAAACAACTCCTACCTCCCGGAAACCAGCAAAACACCTTGTCGCTTCTTACCACACAGCCACGCCTGCGCCTATCCACACAGCCACATCTGCGCCTATATATATATATATATATATATATATATATATATATATATATATATATATATATATATATATATATATATATATATATATATATATATATATATATATATATATATATATATATATATATATATATATATATATATATATATATATATATATATATATATATATATATATATATATATATATATATATATATATATATATATATATATATATATATATATATAAAGTAGCAAATATTTTTACAAATTTCACTACCAGTGGCCTAGCATGTATAAAAAGTCAAAAGACGACATATTATTCAATATAAAATAGTGTACATTTAAACACAAGAGGAATAACCTATAACAGGCAATTTCTACACGCTAGGAGGCAGTCAAAACGACTAAAAATCACAAAATTTAAGCAATTTCAAAGGGAATAAAAGAATTGCTTAAATTTTGTGGTTTTCGGTCGTTTTGACGGTCTCCTACCGTATAGAAATTGCCTGTTATAGGTCTTAAATGTACACTATTATATATATATATATATATATATATATATAAATGGATGTGTGTATTTTTCCCTTGTTTACAATTAACACGGAAAAAATAGATAAACAGTTACTGGGGCAGCAAAAAATCACACAAGTAATAAGGACGTAACACCCTGTTTGTAAAGGTAGAAACTCCGGATTGATGTGAAATATTTTGTATAATATATATAAATAAATAAATGGAGTTAAACACAGGTGTTATTCATTGGTTGGGATTCGGGCTGAATTCAGCACCGAAGATTATGGCAACGGTTCTCAAAACCATCCTGGAAAAGGCAGACAACGTGAAAAGAGCCACCAATTCCTATATTGACGACATCCAGGTGGACGCGAGCATAGTGTCGGAAAAGGAGGTCATAAGCCACCCGAAGAGTTTCGGGCTAACTGCCAAACCACTGGAGGCGATGGAAGGAGGAGCTGCACTGGGACTCAAGCTACGGAGAAACAAGGCCGGCGCGTTGGTGTTTCAAGAGGGAATGAGATCCCAGAACTAGGCACCAAGACGAGTAGGCGAGAACTGTTTTCTGTGTGTAGGAAGCTGCTGGGACACTACCCGATTGCAGCTTCACCAAGAGGCGAGCTGAAGAAGTGAGGTGGAGTGACAAAGAGGGTGAGAAGACAACTGCCATGATGCAAGAAGTCTTGGAGAGAGTGACTGCAGAGGACCCAGTAAAAGGAAACTGGTATATGCCCAAATTGAAGAGAGTTGTCCTGGATATTGAAGGTGGAGGATGCAGCCTGGCTCAGAAAGGACGACTGCAATCACATCAACGTAGCGGAGCTGGATGTCATGTTTAAGGGGCTGAATCTGACCTTGAGGTACGGCTGCGAACCATCGAGATCCGGACCGATTCGACCACTGTACTTAGATGGGTGGGATCAGTGATCACAGGCGAGCGGAGGGTGCGAACCAAAGGGGGCGCTGAGATGCTGATAAGGCACCGTTTGGGAATTCTGGGCGAGCTAGCTGCCGAGTTTGCTGGTTGCAGGTGCCGGAGGATCTGGAGCAAAGAGTGGCTGCAGTGTGTCGACTGATTGACTCGGAGCTGAGGAGGCTGCATACCATGCATCGTATGTGGATGGACAGGACCCTGTTCCTAGCCAGGAAAGTTGACTATGACGTGACCAGGCAGAGAGTAGTTGGGAGCTGCGACAGGTGCCAGTCCATTGACCCCGCTCCGGGTGTACATGAGGCAGGATGCATTCCAGTGGTACACAACTGGAACCGACTGGCAGTGGACGTGACGCTCTACCGGCAGGGGACATACTTCTCGATGGTCGACTACGGACCGGGGCGGTTGGCTATATGGAGGGAGACGAAGACGGGGACCGCGGAGGAAATTACAAGATTACAAAATGAGATATTCCTAGAACGAGGCCCCGTGGATGAGCTGCTTGTGAACAATAGCACTGCTTTTCGCTCGGAGGTGCTGAGGGAAATGCTCGACAAGTGGTATGTTAGCCGTTTCTTCAGGGCGGCATACCAGCCAAATGGCAATGGGGTTGTGGAGAGGCGTCATCGCACCATCAAGACCATAGCATAGAGGGGCTACATCTTACCGGTCGAAGCGGGTTTTTTTGGGGTGGGGGGTATAATATGTCACCCAGGTCGGGACAGGCTGAGGAGTCAGTGTCACACTGGGCAATATTCAAGTACGAATGGAGACATCCATGTAATACATCGCCGCAACCCGCAGAAGAGAAAGAGCATGCCTTTGTGCAGGTCGGAGAAGAAGTCTGGGTTAAACCCCCAAATGCGCGGTGCACATCACAATGGGGAAAGGGGACAATGACCTCCGTAAATTCGAGGAACAATGTCTTCATAGATGGCATGCCACGTCATGTTTTAGATGTACGCAGGATCATCAATGCGTCGGAGGATGAAGTTAACAGTAATGGACAAGAGGACGAAGCCGGCAGCAACATGCCAGGGACTGAGGCCAGTCCTGAAGTCCCACGACTGTCGCAGACGGAGCGGTTCCTTCCTTACTGGCTGGCTGATTACAAGTTAAGGCGTGTGGTCAGAGGGTGTGGGCAGGTTGGTTGAATGATCTTCAAATCGGGGGGAGGGGGCATGTGGTGTTGTGGACTGGCTCATAAACCAGGCTGTGTTGTAGGAAAGGACCGGAAGTGAGGGAGTACGCATGTCCTATCGGAAGTCGGGTCTGTGGGTCCCACCGGAAAGGCCGCGGTGGGTATGCGGGGTCGCCGAGACGCGAGCGGTCAGTTGGCAGTGGACGGCGTACGAGAGCAGACCTGTTAGACAGTACGGCGGCAAACAGAGCACGTGGACGTTGTGAGCGACTCCTTCCACATAGATAGACGGTACGGCGGCAGACAGAGAACGTGTACATTGTGAGCGACCCTTCCAGATAGACAGGTAAGACTACGGTAATTCTTTCTCTGCTTCTGTCTTTTCCTCCTTCACATCACAAAAACAAAAGACAAAAACAGGTGTATAAACAACAAGCAAGTGCATTAGTTTGACGCTCGGGAAAATGAAAAACTCTTTTTGCAGAACGCTCTCTCCAGTTATTGTTTTGTTTTGTTGATATTTATAATCAGTAGCACTACATTGCCACTGTATACGTAAGAACTGAGTAGAATACGATTCACTGAAGTGGTCTAATGAGACCGAAATAGGTTCGTTACTCTCGCCAGATTGATTTCTTTACGCATTGGCAATATTGTCAAAAAAGTTTGATCACGTAATCGTAGAGGATTTATCTCCCTTGATTGTTATTGTTTGATCTCATTTTATCCATTTAGTGCTTAGGTGATTCACTTAGGTGATTTTATCTACTTAGTGCTTATTTAAAGGCTAGCGTAGATGAGTATATGTAGTTGTTGATACTTAGTTGCAGTCCTGATCGAGAATACCTATAACCACAACCGTTCCAACTGTGTCTATCCCCACTTCTTTCGGACGTCGTTTACAAAAAAAAGATAACTGGATTATTCTGTCTTATTGCTCAAGATGGTAAGGCTTGACTTGAGGAAGATTTGGCTCCCTTTCCAAGTAGGTTGAGTAACCATGTAAAGCATTCTTCGTTGGCTCACATGCTCAAAGTTTTAACGAAGAATAAATTCATTTCCTTGAATTTGAAGGGAATTTAGTGGCTTATACAGTGAACTGCTGACAAATGAAAATCTTATCAAGGCTATGTTTTGTAAGCGATAACAGAAAAGAAAAACTAAGTTTATAATGAAAATGAGATCTTTTCCTGGAACGGAAATCTGATTTCAGTGCAGCTGTTCTTTTTTCCTTTAGTGCAGAGCGCCAAAGTTTACACACGCACACACACACACACACACACACGCACACGCACACGCACACGAACACACACACACACACACACACACACACACACACACACACACACACACACACACACACACACACACTCGTATGTACATACAATATATATGTGTATGTATATATATATACACACATATATATAAGTACGTATGCCTTCATAAATACGCATGCATACATATGTGTGTGTGTTTGCTTGTATAATTATGTGTGCATTTATGAACAATAAATAAATAAATAAAGATTTGTAAATATTTTACTTAGGATGGATTCCTAATTGTTTCTTAAGTTGAAATATTTTCTTTTTTCCTTTTTCTTGGGGAGAATTTTGAAAAGAGAGCAAAATGATAAGTTTTAGGTTCCGCCAATTTGGCATAGCTCACAAAGTAGTTGTGTAAATTCCTTTCAGATTGTTGTTGCTGTTGTAGTTGTGCTTATTGTTGTGTTGGCTCAGGTTAGCTCTCATATTCAAGGTCATATTTATTCTGCTTTTGGAATGTTTAGGACTATATTGAGGAAGATTTTGATGCTATTTCTAATAGGTTGTGTGCGGTATTTGCTTTCTTTTGAATTTCTCACCTTTTTCTTCAATTTCGCTGTTTCGGTTGTGTAATTGGAGTTGTATTTTTACACTGGTATATAGAGTTTTTAATCTTAGAATTACTAGACATAAACAATTCTAAACATAAACATAAACTAGAAATAGTTCATAAACATAAACTAGATACTTGGGAACTGGTCTGTCATTTAATAAAGTAAATATATACCTACCAAGTCAGCTATTTGTGCTGAATCAGAACTTCCCATCATGATATCAAAACCATCGGGTGTATCTTTACGGACCCACAGCTTGTTATCAAATTTTATGATAGCTTTTCTGGCAACCAACACGACATTGATTTCTTCCCTGGTGAGACCAGCTTTGTTGTGAGCTAGCCAGAGTGCCTTATTAAGTACTATTGGGTTGATGGAAGGATAGAAACTAGAAATGTCAAACTGGATAAACTTAGTGCTCCTCTTATTAGTAACAGAACTAAACCAGTCAGCGACTTGGAACGAATTGGACCATAAACTAAGCTTTATTTTTTTTTTAACTAAGGTAGGAATATATTTATCTAGAATATTTTTACTAAGTACACCGATGTCAGAGCTAGAAGGACAGATAAGTCGTAAGGATGGGTTATTGAAAAATTTTTGTTTATGATCTTTTAAAATAAAACGAGGTTGCTTAGGATCACGTGGTTCTGTCTTCATCTGTAAGCTATACTTCTCCATAATTTTCCTAGCCTCAAGGTTGGCTTTCCCGAGTGTACCTTTACCGGTAATCCTATAGTTTTTTGAATTTCTTTTTTAAGCATTTCTAGGTAATAGTCCTTGGTAAGTTTGTACAAGTTCCCCGTTTTATCTGATTGAACCAGTATACTATCCATGCTATGAATTTCCTTGGTGATTTTGTGAAGATACCTCAGATGTTTATTCCTTAGGGCTGGATGTTGAAATTTTACATTCCACCCAATAGATCAGAGATCATCTTCAAACTGTTTCAATCTTGGGTTGGGTGGAGGATTATTTTTAGATTTAAATAATTTCTTAAATTCAGAAGTTATATCATTAGTGGGCTGTTGAATGTCTTTATTGTCGATGAAAAAAGTGAGCCATCTGATATGGTTAATAAAGGAATTTGTCTTATTAACGAGTTGCTTAAGGAAAGCATTCTTTGGGGGAATGGGTATATCCTTAAGAGATGCGTTTATATTAAATAACTCCATTATATTAAATAACTTCATTCTAAAGGTAAATCGATGTCTTTAAAGATAGTTACACTAAAAATAAAGCAACTACTAGCAAATCTATTAGGTTGATTATTCCTTATGGGAGGCAAATTAATTCTAATCTTCCTTTCCAGTTTAGGGAAGCTATTATTAGGAGTCAATAGTACCTTGCAATTTATTTTTTCGTGAATTATTTGCTCTGTGTGTGTATATATATATATATATATATATATTCCTGTGAAAAAAAAATTTTTCACAGGAATTTTCAATGGCTGGATAACTGAAGAGATGTTGGCATGGGCTCCCACCCTGGCATCCGAAACTCGGAGTTTTATCATGGCTACTGAATAAGTGTCACATATTTTTACAGATAAATTCCTCTATTTGCATAATATCGAGGTCTTTCTTTCTTTTGTTGTCCTTCCTGTCAAATATATATATATATATATATATATATATATATATATATATATATATATATGTGTGTGTGTGTGTGTGTGTGTGTGTGTGTGTGTGTGTGTGTGTGTGTGTGTGTACATTCACATATATATACATTGACTCCGTTATTATCTAGTGTAACAATTTAAAAATGATAACAGAATCAATAATATAGGCGATAGCAGACCCCGCAAAAAGTATTAAATAGCCGAAGCATTAAAATTAATCAAAGGATATATTAAGTATGTCTGCCTGCTGGAAAAAACAGTCAAAACGCTTATTTAAATCGCCAAAATACAGTAATAATAACTACAGAAATCAACTGTCCGAAGGCAAACGGGCCAAAACAATCTTTCAGCATACATTCAAGTATTTGGACTCACGTGGACCAGTTTCTGGACTGGCATCTACATATACATACATACATACATACATACATACATACATATACACACATACACCCCCCACACACATATATATACACTCATTCACATTCTCTCTCTCCTCCTCACACACATACACACACGCGCGCGCACACACACATATATGTACGAGGGGTGCTGAAAGTCCCTGGATTTCAGGGTATCATGAAAGGGAAGAGCCATTTCTTTTACAGGCGAAGTAGGACGATTGTTTAGAAGATATGCAAAAAACCATGATGATATTGTTATGAGAATGCAAGTTTGGCCCATTGGTTGGTTTTGAACCGGTGGAGTCGCTATGTGTATGTGTAGAAAAAAAAAAGGTTGCCTCCTCTTTGTTTCGCTCGGCTCGGAGAAGTTGCTGCTTTGGGCGAGAAGATTTTTGCATTTTGGGGAGAGACAATGACGTGGCGTACCCAAAATATTTTGTAAGTATAAAAGACAGTAGCTGAGCCAGCAGCGGCAATAAGGGTACGCCACGTTATTGTCTCTCTCCCAAATGTAAGAATCTTCTTGCCCAAAGCAGCAACTTCTTCGAGCCGAGCGAAACAAAGAGGAAGCAACCTTTTTTTATTTTCATTGAGAACAATTGGTGACTACACATACACGTAGTGACTCCATCGGTTCAAAACCAACCAATGGTACAAACTTACAGTCTCATAATAGCATACAATATATCTTTCTTTTTTTTAGATTTAACGCATGATAGCAGCTCCTACAGTAGATTTTGATAAAACTGAAGCTTGGGCGTTCATGAAGTTCCTCTTTTTGAAAGGCAAAGGAACGGCAGAAATCCATGGTGAGATGAAAGAAGTCTTGAAAGATGGCTGCCCATCTTACTACACAGTGAAAATCTGGGTGTAAAGGCTTCGGACTGGTCATTTCAAGATCACAGATGAACCCCGATCAGAACAACCAAGTTCCGCGACCGCAGAGGACAAAGCCGACGCTATGCACATCATAATTCTGGGGTCCGCTGGATTTCAGCTAAAGCCATAGCTGAGACTCTGGGAATTTCCTGCGAAAGGGTTGGTTACATATCCACAACACTCTGGATATGTAAAAGCTTTCCGCAAAATGGATGCCGAAATACTGGAATGCAGATCAGAAATGCATTAGGGTAGTAGCATAAAAGGCGATTTTGGACCGGTTTGCTACGGAAGAGACATATTTTATGGCTCGTTTAGTCAACATGGATGAAACTTGGCTTCATCATTATGATCCTCAGACCAAACAACAATCAATGGAGAGGCGCCATAGCGGTTCTCTGCGTCCCAAGAAGTTTCGGACCCAGAAGATTCTGGCTTCATTGTTCTGGGACAAAGACGGAGTACTCCTCATAAAGTATATGCCAAAAAGTCGCACTGTCAACGCAAAATACTATGTCTCTGTTGGACGAAGTGAGTGAAGCTTTGAAGCAGAAACGCCATGGAAAGCTGAGCCGTGGTGTCCTCTTTTTGCAGAACAACGCGCCGGAACACAGTACACGAAACTCTATGGAAAATACGCGATTTTGGTTTTGAATCGGTAGACCACTTACCTTACTCTCCTGCCTTGGCCCCCTCTGACTATCACCTCTTTCTACAACTGAGGAAACATCTCAAGGAACGAAATTTCGCTCCGAAAGGGAAGTGATCGCTGCTACAGACGCCTGGCTGAAGGTCCAACCTGCCGAGTTCTTTTACAGAGCTTAGAAAAACCGAAGGACTGCTGCAATAAGTGTGTGAATCTGAGAGGGGAATATGTTGAATAGAATCATAAATAACTGATGCTCCTATATTTTCCTTTACCGAAAGCCAGGAACTTTTCAGAACACCCCTCGTATATGCATGTATGTATGTATGTATGTATGTATATACGTTAGGGCCGAAATTTTAGAATTTACATATACACATCATGGTAAATGAACTTGTCTTTTCCTAAATACAAACCATTCTTAATTCGAAATACTCCAGCAAGTTAGATTAATTTAGAGAGTTAATAAAACGCTTAAGGAAGCAGGCATCATGCTATATGGTAAAGAAATTTGCTTTATAACCATGTAGTTTTTGGCTTCGAACTCAATACGCGGTGCCTTAATCGAGCGTTTTCTGCCATAATCTCGAGCCAGGCACTGAATTTTAAGCCTTTCAACTGAAGATTCGGGAAGAAAAGGTTGTTTGTACGTATGACAATGTTTGAGTTAATCTCTGAGCCTGGAATACTGCATTGTAGTACAAACTATTAAAAGTCCCCACTTTAATAGAGTTAAATATCTTTATTTTCAAACACACGTTATTCACATTAAAATAACATATGAAACTGAACACTAGAAATTTCGAATTACTTTCTGATTGAAATTTGATAGACAGAAACTCTAGAAATGATGTGGAGGTTTGATCTTTTGCATTCCTTTACGAAGTTCACTTTGTTACAAGCATTCAACTCAGGTTTTCCCTCAGAGGGTAATTTCTTTATTTCCATGAATCTTTATGTCGCTCGAAAAAAAAAAAGCACTAACTTTCCTCCATTGATTATGCCATGACAAAAAAAAAAATGGCTTAAAAATTTCTATGGTCAAATAAGATATTTGAAAACGTTTAAAGAAAATGAGCAAATTATCGACTAAATATTGGTTTCAAAATTTGGCACAAGGCCAGCAAGTTGGGGGGAATGGTTAAGTCGGTTAAGTCGGTTACATTGACCCTAGTGCTCAACTGCTACTTATTTTATCGGCCTCGAAAGTATGAAAGGTAAAGTCGACCTCGGAGGAATTTGAACTCAGAACGTGCGGATAGACGAAATGTCGCCAAGCATTTTATCCGGCGTGCTAACAATATTGCCAGTTCACCGTCTTGTATTAAGTAAATATTGATGAGGATGATGATGATGATGACGATGACGATGACGACGACGACGACGATGACAATTTTAGCTCAGAATTATATTTCCATTCATTGAATTAAGCCTACGGTGTAGTTTTAATTCCTGGTTAAATCTATTTCATTCACATCCTTAAAAAAGGAAAGAATGTGAATATTTCCCATCCCACCGTCTTGAATTACATATTTGGTCAAAGAAAACTTAAGATGCACTGTGAATTAATCCGCCGTGCGGTTTAACTCTACCACCTGGCTTTTGTATATATTTGGTGGAGTCCACTGAATTGCAAGCCTTCGGATTAGGCTTCCAGTGTGAAGATAACTTGATATTTTGGAGCATTACCTTCTATTGTAGGAATATGCTAATTGTAGCTTCTTCCTCTCTTCTCACAACAGACACGAATACCTTTCAAGAAGTTCATGTGTGCTGATTGTACTCTTCTGAATAAAAGCCATTTGATTCTCATTCAAAGTAGCCACTCTCCATTTCATACCTGTGAACTGACAACATGATTAATTTACTAGAAAGGTTAAAATAATACTGATATATGACTCTGTATAAATATTCAATCATAAATCACACTGTACCAGTATTATAGTATTTAATGCTGGGCCGTTCACAATCATAAATACATTTTCACTATTAACGTTCAATAGCTTGGAATCAACGGTTAAAAACGGTTATAGAACTTATGGCTGGATTGAAAATGTTTAGAAACTACTTTTAAGAATTCCCTACCTGTATTAGTTTTTTACGGCAATATTAAATGAGGGGTTAAACCATAAAACTCTCCTAGTTCTAGTTCTACGTGGTCTATTATTGTTAGATTTAGCTTGACTATACTGGATCTTCCAAACCCGTTCTTTGGAAGAAAGTAATCAGATTCTTCTTAAGTTTATCTAACTCATGGCCGTTTAAATTATAGGTGACTATAAGACCGTCATCTCTGTATAATCCTGCATCTATAAAAGGGAATACTAGATGCAGGTTATGAAAAATATAAGTTCCTATAAGCATACACAAATCCGCCCCGTCATATGCCCCCATCGGCACATCAAATAGAGAATCTTCACTCTTTTTAACCCAGGTGGAATCATCGTAAAAAAGAAGGGATTTCCTTGCATGCAAGATAACATCTATTTCCGAGTAATCGATGTTGACATATTGCTTAGCGAAGTTTAATGCTTTTAGAAGCAAATGCCTAGATATTGACGGCTAAAACCAATCTATCACTGACTTGCTGTTTTTCCAAATCCGTAAATTTAATTTACTATTTAACTTGCTTAAAATACGATCTAAAATATATTTGTTAATAATGCCTATTTCAGTTTTAGCTGGGTTAATTAGCTTTGTGGTATTTCAGGGTAATAAAAGGTTGACGGGGGTGGAGAGCGGTATTCTATCCTGTCGCTAACTTTAAGATTGTTAGCAATTCTTCTTGCCTCCAAATTCACCTCTTTATATAAATGCGTGTTATCTTTTTTGTGTCTGTGGTGCTGTTCGAAAGTAAACGTTTATAAACATATATATAGACGTTTATACATATCTATATTTATATATATCTGTTTAGTTTAGTTTGGACAAAAGTTTCGAAATGGGCTCTTAAAAGCTCTTATGCTTCTTGTTGTCGACTGCCACCTGTTAATTCCATCTCCCAGGGTAATCCAATGGTATGTGTATACATGTGGAACTACTTTCAGCTTAGAATAAATATAATAACAATAATAACATGCCGATGAAAATTCATACGCTTTATTAATGCCTCACATGCTTCTACACCCCACACGATCATTAGGTAACAATTTTTCATATTTATAAGATACTAGCAGAAATACCCGGCGTTACCCGGGTTAAAGAGAATAATGAAATCTAAAAACGCCGTCTAGACTACGCATCATCTTTATATAGAGAGATGTATATACACACACGCACCCAAACACACGTATATATATGTATATCAATATAAATATATGAAAGCCAATGAAGTTTCGTAAAAGAAGGTGATCATGTACATACTTTCTTGCTGTTGTGATTATAACACCTCGTTGTAAACAATGTTCCTTGTTTTCCCTTGTGGAGCATATACAAATAGGTTTTTTTTGTTGCCCACTCTTGAGCAGCCAACATACAGTTGTCCATGTGAGAAGCAGGGCTTTTCCAAGAGAAGACCAGCTACAGACAGTGTTTGACCCTGAGATTTGTTTATGGACATGGCAAAAGTCACACGAAGGGGGAATTGTAGTCTTCTGAATGTAAAAGGAATGTCTGCTCCTGATGGAGTAAGAGGAATTCTTGGAATAAAGACGTCATCCCCTTTTGCACATCCAGAAAGAATGGTAGCCTCGATAACATGTGACATCATTTTCTTTATCACGAGTCGTGTTCCATTGCAAAGTCTTGGTGGTTCTAGATTGCGGAGCAGCATAACAGGCGTTCCAACTTTAAGTGATAATATGTGGGGAGGTAGTCCTGGAGGCTCCAACGAATTGAGAAATTCAGGAGGATAGTTCACCACTTCATTTGTATCTGGAACTGTATCAACAGACTTGTAAGTTTGAAGATTGCCGGGAAGAGAATGCATCAGGTGTTGATTAATTTTTGTAACAGCTACGTTTTTTGGAGCTAATATTGCTCTTTCACATAGCCAATTGTGATTTTGGTAGTTTTGTTTAAAGTTGGGAAAGACTTTGTGCTTGAGGTCATCTACAGAATTAACAACAGAACAAAATGGCCGGAGGTCTGCAACGAAATAATTTTATTCAACACTTTGCAAGTGAATCAGTGGAGGCAAAGATGCGTCTCATTTACTTGACAATTTATGCACCACATTGCAGAAATCACAATGTAAGTATATCTGAAAGGGTAGTCTTACACTGTTGTACCGTTGAATTACAAATAATGCTCATCTGTTATGTTGGGGTTAAAATTTCATCAACATCAAAAATATATGAATTTTCATGGGAGTTATGGCCGTTATGCAAAGAATATAATTTCCAAATTTCATAAAGATCCATTCAGTACTTTTGACGTAGTTTTGGATAAGAAAACAAATGACTAATGTGTGTGTTTGTGTGCATGTGTATGTGTGTGTGATGGGTGTATATATGTATAGATATCTGTATGCATGTATATATGTATATATGTACATATTACATGTACATCTATATATATATATATATATATATATATACATCTACACATATGTATACATATACATGTATGCATATAGATCTATATATATATATATATATATATATATATATATATATATCTATACATATACGTGTACATATACATCTATATGTATACATATACATCTCTCTCTCTCTTTCTCTCTCTCTATATCTATACATATACGTGTACATATACATCTATATGTATACATATACATCTCTCTCTCTCTCTTTCTCTCTCTCTCTTTCTGTCTCTCTCTTTCTCTCTCTGTGAAAGTATCTGTCATTACAGTATCGAAATGTGATTGTTTCAGTTAGTGGAATAGTTTCATTTTTAAAGTGAAAGTATTTGACATGAGTGTTTTTGTTTCACTTTTGACACGTAATAATTAAATAGTGGAGGAGATATTATGTTGCCGTGGGCTCGAACTCTGCAAGAAGTTAAAAAATTTTTTGACTGAAACACAACTGGAACCCTAAGGAAGGCATGTGTAAAATTTGAATGAAATTGGTTGCGTAGTTCTCGAGTTTTAGGGATTCACACAGACAGACAGACAGACAGACAGATATTCTCATTTTTATATATATAGATTACTTAATATACATACGTACATGCATACATACATACATACATACATTCATACACACATACATACATACATATTCCAGCATGGCCGCAGTCAAATAACTGAAACAAATAAAAGAATAAAATAATATATGTACTATTTCCTTTTGTATACTTATAAAAGATGAAAAATACTGTTGTGGTTTGAACTAAGAAACGCAAAACGCAAGTTATTTTTTTGTTAGTATTTCAATCGCTTAGACCTTTAACTCTGCGATTCATACTTAATCCCCAATGTTATCATCAACCACAAGATACAGGAAATAAACTATTCTAAGTATATCTTTCATTGATCAAGTTAAGTATTCAATGAAGGAAATAATACTTGAGAATTCCTGCAAAACTTTTGTTTGTATACAAATAGATAGTATAAATTTTGTTTGCATCAATCTTAATTGTGTTTGGTGTGATGTATACACATTTCCTCCCACTCTTAAACGTATTCAACAACTGAGAGTAGGATTGTCAAAATGTTTATAATGGATGAATTTATCTCATATGTTATATATCGGTGTCTACTTGACATGTTTATTAAAATGATTGATAGATTTCTTTCTAAGTTGAAATATTTCTTTATGTATCTTTCTTCTACAGCTTCACATTTGTTACATTAAAAATAACATTGCTGTAATTTAGAATAAATCGAATTTAATTCATGTAATAAAACCGATACTATTAACAAAACCATGTCAAGATAGGACCGAAGCTGTAACTGAAATTATTGGGTGCCTATCAGAAGATCAAATGTTACACGACCGAACTCCAGACAACCGAATATTAAAAGGCTGAAAATCAGAAAATCGAAAAGTTGAAGTTACGAAAACAACATTACCGAATATAGTAACAATGGTTTCAAAGTTTGGCACGAGACCAGCAATTTTTGCATCGATCCAAGTGTTCAACTTGTATTTAGTTTATCGAACCCGAAAAGATGAAAGGCAAAGTCAACCTCGGCAGAATTTGAACTAAGAACGTGCTAACAAATCTGCCAGCTCGAAGCCTTACCGAATGTAATAATATTGACAAATTAAAACTCGGAACATTAAAAGATTTTAGGTAATAATAATAATAATAATAATAATAATAATAATAATAATGATAATAATAATGATAATAATAATAATAATAATAATAATAATAATAATAATAATAATAATAATAATAATAAGGGATTTTGGAGCTAGATGACATTCTACACAGAGAAATGAAAGTCAAGGTCAGCGAGGCGTATAAAAAAAGGGTGAATATGGTGTTGAAATCCAACCTAAATGCCAAAAATTTGATAACCACACTGAATATCTGGGCAGTCGCGGTGGTCTGATATAGTGCGTCCATCCGCAAACGGACTAAGGAGGAAATATCAAAACTGGATAGAAGGACGAGGAAAGCTGATGACGCTGCATGGGGTGCTACACCCTAAAGTAAACGTAACCCGACTGTATATGAAAAGAAAGAATGGTGGCAGAGGACTAATTAGTATAGACCATTGTATAAGGAGTGAAAGGAGACCACTTGCCGAGTATTTGATAAATAGTGATGAAGAGCTGCTGCAATATGCCGCGAAAGATGGGTGTAAACGCATATGAAATGATGGGCAAGGAAGAGTTTAACCAAAGAGCTGAGGAGACGAGAAAAGAAGACCTTGAAATGAGAATGCAGGACAGTTTGAAAAGAAATCACAAGACTTTAAGGATAATACAGCATCGTGGGCGTGGCTTGAGCGAGGTGATTGGAAGCGTACCACCGAAAACCTGATCATTGCTGCACGAGACCAGGCTCTCACTACCAATTCAGTGAAGTATAACATCTATAATACTTCTGAAACCCAGAAATACAGACTCTGTGGAAAGAGTGTGGAAAATGTGAACCGCTTGGTTACTGAATGTGAGATCCTCGCACAAAAAGAATACAAGCGTCGCTACGATAAAGTGTGCGTATATCTTCATTGGCTTTTATGCCGTAAAAACCAATATGAAGTAACAGAGAACTGGTATGAGAATGTACCAAGTAAAGTTATGCAGAATGAGGGAAAAGTAACGATACTCTGGGACTATGATTTTCAGACGGAGGTAATGTAAAAGACTAGAGGGTAATGTAAATGTGATACCAGTGGTGATTGGAGCGTTGGGCTCAATCCTATTGAAACTTCAAACCTTCTTAAGGCAAATGGAAATCCCATGCAAGATTGATGTCTTGCAAAAAGCAGTCTTATTGGGCACAGCGCACATCTTAAGGAAAGTATTATCTGCCTGAGGTCCTTGTTGTGACTTGACAGATGACGAAAGTTTCCGGCGCATTTTTTACTCACACTGTGTTACGAAGAAATAATAATAATAATAATAATAATAATAATAATAATAATAATAATAATAATAATAATAATAATAATAATAATAAGAAGAAGAAGAAGAAGAAGAAGAAGAAGAAGAAGAAGAAGAAGAAGAAGAAGAAAAGAATAATAATAATAATAATATAGTATTACAGAGAATCCCGCAGCAAATAGTAAATAGCATGGACGTGTGACAGCGAGCTGCCGGGAAGATAGACGAAATGTAAAACCATCACGAAGCAGGAACTAAGAATCTGTAAAAACAATGAAAGAAAACTATGATTTAATGTAAGCCATTTCAGGAAACCGAAGTATCTTTCTTATATGGTTCACACACACACACACACACACACACACACACACACACACACACACACACATATATATATATATATATAGCTTCCCTTAGATGCCGCGCCACAGCAATACGTGCATGAAAATGTAAACACATGGACTGCAATGCAAGAACTGCAAATCTGTGAGTAAAATTTTAGTTAAATATGCAACCATATCTATGCAAGTCCTCTCTCTATATATATACACACGTTGTTGTTTCTCCTAGGTATCTAGCTTATACATCAATAATAATTATAAATACGAAAGAAACATGAACACATGTTCATGCGCAGTGTTCTGTCAAAAAGTAAACGCTATAAAGATGAACTCATAACAAAACCGACAAAAAAAAAAATTAACAATGCACAGAGAACCATGAATGCTATGAAATGGTTGATTTATGGTTTACACACACCACTATGCAACACTCCTCCCAAAACATACAGGCATAAACAGTGAATGCCCAATAAAATGAACAAAGCCCACAATATATGCCACAGAAGTTCGATACCCAGCAGAACACAATCTACACAGCACAAACAACACACAATGCAAAAACTAATACAACAGAAGAATCAAATCAAACCAAACGCTATAACAAAACATAGTAATGCAATACAATATTCCCCACAGTGGGGTGGAAATGAAGCACACACCTCACCAGCACAAAAGTGCAGTAAGTGATGCAATGGAAAGTTACTTGAAACTACCAGATGTCGAAAAATAATAGTGATGACGATGGTGACGAACGTTACCTTACCTCAGTTTACCAGAGACAGGAGTTTGCGTAGGAACTCTGATTGTAACAGCGAAAATGAGGTTGGATCTTGAAGGGAAGGCCTCTCGCTCGAGAGTGATTCAGTAAAGATGCAGACTGACCACAGCTGTTATCCTAAGACAGTATCAGCAGATCATAGAGTGAGGAGGAGGAAGTGGACCAGTGATGAAAACAGGAAAGTGATGCAGTGCTACTTAGAAAATGAACCGAAAAGAAGGAGCTATAGAAAACGGGTGTTAACACTTTGGGTCGAGAAGGGTATGCTTAAAGTGACTTGGCAGACATCAACGTCACCAAGCTAATACTAGATGAAGCTAATGCTATTAGGAGAAGAAAGTGGATGACAGAACTGGAGGTAGAAGAGATCACAAGAGACCGGAAAAGTAAGACCAGGCAGTAAAAAAGACTAACAACAACATAAGAGATACAGCTCAAACCAAAGAATAACCTAAAGGTAAAAATAATAATAGCACTACCAATAAGGAAGGGACAACTAGCATCAATGATTTAAGTGAGGAAGATCAGAAAAGTTTAGATGTGTTGCAGGAAGTAATGACTAAAGAGGTAAGAAAATGGTTGCCAGCATTAAAAGGTACTGACAGAAGGAAGCTGCTAGATATAACTAAGAAAGTAGATGCTATTATCAGTAGGATAGATACTAAAAAACAAAAAAAAAACAGGAGGCACTAGCTTATTGATCTATGCAGGAAGAGTAGTAGTTATTAGAAGATTAGATATTTCACAAGGAAAGATTCAAAAAGAGCAAATGTGGAGAAGATTACAAAATAAAGTGAAGACTTTAAGACGAGATCTGAGTAGAATGGAAGCCGGGAAACTGAACAAGTTAGGAATCACAAGATTTAAATCTTCTCTTGTGAAAAGAGAAAGGATTTGGAACAGTCATAGAAGAGTTGACACAGCGTATCATTGCAGTTGCAATTATCAGATGGCCAGACATTAAAATCATTGATGGAAGGAGAGAGTTATAAGTATCTAGGAGTATTAGATTCTAACAGAGCACTAAGTACAAAAATGAAAACGAAAATTGAGGAGTACATCAGTAGGGTGAGGAAGCTAATGAAGTCAAAGCTAAATGGTCCGAATCTAGTGAAGGCTGTAAATACTATGGCAGTATCATTACTTAGACACTAATAAGCTTTTGTAGATTGGACAGAAACGGAATTTCTAAAGCTAGACAGAAGAGCTAGGAGGGAATTCAACATGAATGGAGGAGTCCACCCAAGGGTAAGAGTAGCAAGACCTATAAAGGAAGAGATTAATATCAGCGTAAGACTGCGTGTAGTTAGTTAAAGTAGATATAGATTTATAATTAGGGAACAATGAAGAAAGTTTATTAAAAACTCCTAAAGTCACAGCGAGACAGGGAAACCAAAACAACAAACGAGCTTAAAAATCAGAAAAAAGAACAGAAGTTATCTGACGGGCAGGAGAAGGCTTTGCATGGTAGATTCCCACAGATAGTTTCAGCAAATAGTCGTAGTGAGACATTGTTATCGCTGCAGAAGAGAAAGCTGAAGGGGGAGACAGAAAGTTTGTTAGTAGCTGCACAAGATCCAGCATTAAGGACTAATTGGGTGAAAGGGAAGATAAATAAAAACCAAGTAGATTCCAAACTTAGATTATGTAAATCAAAAGAGGAAAGCATTACTCATTTAGTAAGTGAATGTAGCATGCTGGCACAGAAAGAATACAAGAAAAGACATGACAATCTAGGGAGAGCAAGCCACTGGGAGCTATGCATAAAGCTAGGATTTGAACATACCGATGAATGGTATGAACATGAACCTAGTAAAGTACTAGAAAGTTAGAAATATAAGATGTAGCACTTTCTTGAAGAGGACATCTTGCTCATCTTCTGTTGCTTAGTTCACCACATCTAAAAAGTATGGAAAAAGAAGAAAAAAAACAACTTAGAATTAGAATAAAGTAACGAACACTGCGTACTGGAGGTACACACATACATAGTGACTATAAGGATGTTCAATAACTTAAAAACTAGATCTGATAGGTCAAAAAGAAGGTTACATTTGGATTCAGGTAACCGATTTTGTATAGGAATTATGTCTATTTCCTAAAAACCAAAAGACCTTGTAGATCAGTGTTATCACAACGCAGCGACCGCAATTTATATGGAGTCCATCTTATAAATATCATGTTGAATACATAAAAGCATATTGAAAATTTAAGAATATCTTCTGTCGGGTTAAGATATACAGAAGATGATTGTTCTATTTCTCAACTCACAGATTTCTAGAACATTCTTACACAATCATCAGTATTAGTGCCAATGCAGGAGCATAAAAACTCTATTAACAAATGCATGCGCACCTCTAATTCATATTTACAACAGTATTTCGATAACTGCATTGGAGAACTCGAAAGTCGCTCTGTTGCACGATCGCAACTCAAATATATTTAGTCATATGTGATTTGACTCCAAATAAGAAGCATTCTTAAAAGTTTCAAATCCATCTATTTTTGAGAATATTAATTTAAACTACTTAGACAACTAATTTCACAAGAGCTATGCGTTGCCAAACGTTACTTTTCATTATATCAATCTCGGATGGTTTTCAAAGATATCCCCAAAATATACGTTGCTCACTTCATATTCGCTGCAAGCAATGCTTTCTGGGTGTTAACGTTCTCTACTCTGACTCATTTACTTACTCCCTATCGGTGTCCCATGACACATCAACGGAAAAGCATGATCATTATACATGCATTCAAGGTTAACTACACGAGAAAACTGAGTATAAATTTTGTTAACACTTCTGTTCTAAATCAAAATTATTTTAAGGCATTCCTTATAAATGTAATATTGCGTTAGTACATACGCTAGTTTTCAATAATTTTATAAATTTTGTAAAATATCAATATCAGGGCAGATTCTATAAACTGTCTTAAGACGGTTGATTTATAAAGTGGTAACCATTGATAGTTCAAGTATGGATTAAAATAAGAATGTTATAAATTTGAAAGTTATAAAATAATCTTTTGCTTGCTTCAGTGATAAGACTGCGGTCATGCTGGAACACTACCCTGAAGAATTTAGTCGAACAAATCGACCCCAGTATTTTCTTTTGAAGTCAGGTACATATTAACAAATTAACATATTAACAGAGGTTGTCCAGCGGTGGCGGATGGAACAAACAAAAGTAAACACATATATACGACATGCTTCTTTCAGTTTCCGTCTACTAAATCCACTCACAAGGTTTTGGTCAGCTCTAGACTAACAGAAAACACTTACCCAAGATGCCATGCAGTAGGACTGAACCCGAAACCATGTGGTTGCCGAGCGAACTTCTTACCACAAAGCTTCGCCTGCACCTATAGAAATGCAGATAAATTAATATATTTTGGAATTATTGTAACTTATAATACCTACCCATACATTTTCGACTCTTTCCTAGTGTTAAAGCATTGTGTATATGTATATATACACGTAGATATGTATGTATGTATGTGTATACACACACATACTCACACTCATACACACAAATATGAAGCATTGTGACCAATAAACAATCGTTAGCACACAGGTCGAAATGCTTAGCCGTATTTCGCCCATCTGAGTTTAAATTCTGAGTTTAAATTCTGCCGAGGATGGCTCGGCCTTTCATCCTTTCTGGGTCAATAAGTTAAGTACTAGTGAAACACTGGAGTCGTTGTCACCTCCCACCAAATTTCAGGCCATGTGCTTTTAGTAGCACGAAGAGAGGGGTAACTTCCCTTGGCAAAACAAAAATAGACAGGACACAGAAGTGTGTCGATAAGCCAGCTGGAGGAGATGTCCTCCTGGGGGCTAAAAGCAACAGTAACATCCACCCCTAGGGGTCAGCCACATTTAAGTGGCAATATACTTCACTTTATCGTGCAGTTACTGTTAATACCTCGTTTAGAAAATTAACATTGATTATTATTATTATTATTATTATTATTATTATTTACTCTTTTACTTGTTTCAGTCATTTGACTGTGGCCATACTGGAGCACCACCTTTAGTCGAGCTAATCGACCCCAGGACTTATTCTTTGCAAGCCTAGTACTTATTCTATCGGTCTCTTTTTGCCGAACCGCTAAGTTACGGGGGCGTAAACACACCAGCATCGGTTATCAAGCGATGGTGGAGGGACAAACACAGACACACAAACACATACATATATATATATATATACATATATACAACGGGCTTCTTTCAGTTTCCGTCTACCAAATCCACTCACAAAGCTTTGGTCGGCCCGAGGCTATAGTAGAAGACACTTGCCCAAGGTGCCACGCAGTGGGACTGAACCTGGGACCATGTGGTTGGTAGGCAAGCTACTTACCACACAGCCACTTATTATTATTATTATTATTATTATTATTATTATTATTATTATTATTATTATTATTATTATTATTATTTTCTTCTTTCAATTTTGTTTCCATTTTTTGTCGAGTGTCTTCCCAACTCCTAGGACAAAGAAACTCATTGTATACATTGGTGGGCCATTAAAATTAACAGAGCAGATTGTTCATTTATCTATAAAGTCACTATATGTAATAGAAAAAAAGGAACAAAAGAAAGAAAAATGTAAGAATGAAAAAATGAAAATAGAAAATAGAAAAAATTGAAAAAAAAAGGAAGACAAAGAAAGAGGGGGAAAAGGAAAGAAAATTCACAACGACAATGCTCTTCTCAGTACTTGTGACATACCAGTTAAAACAATCTTTGCACCTCTTGCATGGATGGTAAGCCAGGAATCATTCTCAAATCATCTTCAATTCCTTTTTTGATTGTTCCAGGTATTCCTACATGAGATGTCACATTTTTTTCGATTTCAATGAGTAAATCTTTATATTTTCTGAGTTTGTTATTATTATTATTATTATTATTATTATTATTATTATTATTATTATTATTATTATTATTGTTCAGTAGTTTTATTTTTATAACGTGCTTTCACTTCACTACCGAGCGCAGCTCTGTGCGCCTTGGGTATGTGCTGTGGTTTGCTGTGGTGCTCTTATGGTTACTGTATTGAAAGTGTTTTGCGTAGGATGTGTGTAGTGCCCAGTAGTGCAATTTTCTGTATGTTATATATATTTGTAAGTCCTGGTGTTTTTGTTATGTATTTGTCTGAATATTTTTTTATTATACCTAAGGCACCTACTATGATAGGAATTGTTTCTGTTTTTAGATTCCACATTCGAGTTACCTCTATTTCCAGGTCTTTGTATTTTGAAAGTTTTTCCATTTCTTTTAGAGAAACGTTGTCATCTGCTGGTATTGATACATCAATTAGAAAGCATTTTTTTCTTCATGATTTTTGACAACTATATCTGGCCTATTTGCCTTAATTTCTCTATCTGTATGTATTGGCATATCCCAGAGTATGGTTGCTTTCTCGTTTTCTGTGACCTTTTCTGGCGTGTGTTTATACCATCTTTTTTCTGTTGTTATTCCATAGTGTTGGCATAGCTTCCAGAGTATATAGGTCCCAGCTCTCTCGCGTCTGTGAATATATTCCTTCTTAGCCAGGACTGGGCAGCCAGAGATAATCTGATTTATTGTTTCTTGTCCATTTCCACATATTCTACAGTTACTTGTTATGTTTTTTTTCATTATATGTTTTTGGTAATTTCTGGTGGGGAGGCTTTGGTCTTATGCAGCAATTAAAAATCCTTCAGTCTCTGCTTTGAGTCCTGAGCTTCTCAACCATTGCTGGGATTTTTCTCTGTCTATTTCTTTTGCATTTAGTTTAGCCCAGTATTTACCATGTAGGGGCTTTTCTTGCCATCGTTGGTAGGAATCATTTTGATATTATTATTATTATTATTATTATTATAATTGTTCAACATTTGTTTATTTGAGGCATAATTCTACTGCATCACCTGTTACCCCTCTGTGTTGCTGGGGTGTGTACAGCATTGTGTGTTCTTTTCTGTTTGTATTGAGTGTGTAAGGTGTTGGTTATCTGGGTGGCTGGTGGAAGTTTATTTCACTGGGTAATTGCTGTATGGAATGTGACTTGTGCTTGTGGGCTGTTTTATTTAGGTTGTATTATTGTATTGATAGTATCTTGCATAGGATGTGGGCTGATCCTGGCACGGTTATTTTTTAGAATAGTGTGTAGTGTTGTGGATCTAGGTATAGCTTCTACGTTTTTGTTCATGCGTTTTTTTTTATCATGCCCATTCTTCTTCTTCTTCTTCTTCTTCTTCTTCTTCTTCTTCTTCTTCTTCTTCTTCTTCTTCTTCTTCTTCTTCTTCTTCTTCTTCTTCTTCTCTATTAGGTAGTATGATTTCTTGTTTGTATTTGTCAGCTTCCTTAAATACTGAAAACAGTTTTTTATTTTGCTTGTGTTTTCTGGCTATTTGTATTAGTTTTCCTTGCTTCTGAAGTAGGTATTTTTGCAGTTTTCTGGCTATTTGTATTAGTTTTCCTTGCTTCTGAAGTAGGTATTTTTGCAGTCCTATGGTGGTTATTTTATAATAGTTTTCCAGCTGTATAAGACCCCTACCACCTTCTGTACGTTGCATATATAGCTATTATTATTATTATTATTATTATTATTATTATTATTATTATTATTATTATTATTAACTTTCACCAAGACTGTGTCCCTTGAGTATAGATCTACTTTCCATTTCTTCGTGCTAAAGTTAATAAATTCTCATATGTTGTCTGCTATACTGAATATACTCAAACATTCACTTATCCATGAGTGTGGGATCATGTCATTGGCTTTTTAATAATCTATCCATGCTATTGTTAGATTTTTCTTTCTAGCTTTTACTTCATTTAGAACTGCTTTGTCTATGTATAATAGATCATGTGTTCCTCTAGCTTTCTTACTGTTCTTCTGGCAGTAAATTCTGGTTGTTAAGGGGTGCTCGTAAATGGTTTCTGAAAGCATTCTTGTTAAATGCTTGCATTATTATTATTATTATTATTATTATTATTATTATTATTATTATTATGTTGTTTTTTTTCTTCTTTCTTCAAATTTTCTCCCATTTCTCGCCGAGTGTTTTCCGTACACCTAGGGCAGAGAAACTCGTATGCATTCCCAATTTACACACGCAAATTTACAGGTAAAACATGTATTTAAAAAAAAAAAATTCATGAATGGATATTGTTTTCACAGCGATAATGCTCTTCTTAGTACATGAGTCGTTCCAGTTAGCACGATTTTTTGCACTTCCTGTAGAGATGGTAAGCCTGGTATCATTTTCAAATAGGTTTCAGTACCTTTTTTTTATCATTCCTAGAGATCCTACAATCACTGGCATGGTAGTCGCCTTGAGGTGCCACATTTTTTCAATTTCTATTAGCAAGTCTTTATTTTTACTGATCTTGTCAAATTCTTTCGCCGCTATATTATGATCACAGGGAATACTCATGTCAATTAATAAACACGTCCTCTTTGTATGGTCTTTTATAATAATATCCGGTTTATTAGCTTTTATAGTCTTGTCGGTATGTACGGGGAAGTCCCAGAGAATCGATACATTTTCTCCCTCAGTCACAGCTTCAGGGTGGTGTTTATACCATTTGTCAGCGGTTTTGATTTTATAATGCTGACATATTGTCCAGTGTAAATACTGGCCAACTCTGTCATGTCTTGCTTTATATTCTACAGGTGCTAAGACTCTACACCCTGAGATTAGGTGGTCTATAGTTTCAATCGCATCGTTACAAAATCGGCATTTTGGGTCAGCTCCATTTTTTTATCACATTGGCTTGGTAGTTCCGGGTTAATAAGCTTTGGTCTTGAGCAGCCAATATGAAACCTTCACTCTCTGCTTTTAGCCCTTATTATTATTATTTCAGTTGCTTTTTTCTTTTATTGAATATTTTAATAGGTTTACTGTATTACTAAGTGTAGTTCTGTATGTACAGCATATTGAATGTCTAGTACGTAAAATGAGTGAAGTGTATAGAAGAGCTTTTTTTTCTGCATGTGTTTATAGCTATCTAAGTCCTGTGTTTGTCTGCATCATTTTAAAATCATTTCCAAGGCACCTTATTACAGTGTTTTATAAGGCGGCGAGCTACCAGAATCGTTAGAGCATCGGAGGAAGTACTTTGTGAGATTTCTTTCGACTCCTTATGTTCTAAGATCAAATCCTACCAAAGTGAATTTTTCCATTCATCCCTCCCGAATAGATTATATAAGACACTAGTCAAGTACCGGTGTCAGTGGTATTGACTAATCTACTTCCTCTCAAAATAACCTGACTCGTGCCTAAATCAGAAACCATTATAGGAAGAGTTGTTTCCGTTTTAAAAAGTCTACTATATTCTGGTTATCTCTCTTTCCAGATGTTGCTATTTAAATCCCTTCTTTCTTTTAGAGATATATTATCATGTGATGGGTCTGACACTACAATTAGGAGACACGTCCTTAACAATATCCAGTCAATTAACTTTTATTTCCCTGTCTGTATGGATTGGTATATTCCAGCATATGATCGTTTTGTTATTCTCTGATATTCTCTCTGGTGTATAATAATACTATTTCTCTTCTGTCGATATACTATTATGTTGATATAACTTCCATTGAAAACGCATGGCCTAGTAGTTTAGAGTGTTGAACTCCCTATTGCAAGATCGTGATTTTGGTTTCTGGACCAGGCGTTACGTTGTGTTCTTGAGCCAAACACTTGGTTTCACGTTGCTCCAGTCCAACCAGCTGTAAATGAATGACTCGGCGAGGGACTGGCGTCACGTTCAGGAGGAATATTGTCATCTCGGTTACTCGTACGCCATAGAAGTTAGGTAACTGGTCCAATGAGTCTTTGGTATAAAGACAATAATGTCCAGTGGGAGATACTTTCATGCTTGTATTTGCCGTTAGATTTGATCAGGCAGATTTATGGTCGAAAGCATTTAAGCCGTAGCCATTACAATTTTCCTAATCAATACATATATCTTATTCATGTGGTTTCCCCTTCCTCTTAGACGGTTGTGTGATTTTAGGGAGATTTGGATGTTATTTCTTGGAAAGCGAGCGACCATGTTGGTTCGAGTTTCCTCGTTTTCTGTCTTGCTTGATGGACAACGTGGTTAATTCTTTCTTTCCTACGTCCACACAGTCTGTTGTTCCTTAATGTATTCCACATTACTTATCCTAATCATGCACCGCAAACTTTTCTTTCTGTCCCAGCTTTGAATTTCATACTTCTCAACCAGTTCTGGCATTTACCTTTATTTTCCACTTGTTCAGTCTTCTCAGACAATGGTCATGTTGGAGCATTTTTTCCCTCAATTTTTATGGAACTCTGTGGCTCCATTTTTTGCTTTTTAACAACTTATGTTGTGGCTTCCTGTTTCTTCTTACAACTGTTGGCATCATCAATCACTGTTTTATATTTGTCAGTTTCTTTCAAAGCAGTTTTTGCTGTTCATACGAAGGTGGTTGTTTTTAATTATTCTTTGCTAGATAGTTTTGTAGTCCTTCAGTGGATAATTTACATCGGTTTTCCACTTACAGAAGGCCTCGAATCTACCAGCATCTGTGGTAAATATAATTATTCTGAGCCAGATTACTGTTGATGTGTTCTGAATGTAGCCATTCTTTTTATTGGTCTCTTGTCCAGTCATACTAAAGCGGCGAGCTGGCAAAATCATTAGAGAGGTGGAAAACTGCACGGCAGTATTCGTTCCGGCCATTTTTGTCCTGAGTTCACTTCCAGCTGGATGACTTTACTTTTCATCCTCCCATTTGCTACTCATTCATAATCTGTTTTATGTAACTTCTTATTATTGGTACACCTTTATTCTTAGCAAACGTTTTCAGAATTTACATATGGGGAACAATGTAAAAACCACCCAGTAATCTATGTCATCATTAAATGAACGACGGTGACCAGGCAGAATTGTTAGCGCATCGGTCAAAATACTTAGCAGCATTTCTTCCGGTTCTGTACGTTTCCATTCCAGATTCTATTGAGGTTGGCATTGACTTTCATCCACTAAAATAAGTGGCAGCTCAACACTGGTGGTGTCCCTGTAACTGACTTACCCTCTCTTCTAAAATTGTTGGTTTTGTGCCAAACTTTGAACTTTGAAATAATATAAGCTTACGAAGCTTCCCTTTGGTTCTCTAGATATTGAATTTTTTTTTCCAGATAGTAATTTATTCTCTGAACGGATTATCATTGTAGTTAAAGCTTTGTAAGCTCTAGAAGACCGATTTTGAACCTGTAGTTTTAGTCTAGTGGAGGCGCGTGGCTTCGTGGTTAGAGTGTTGGACTCATGATCGTAAAATTGTGGTTTCGATTCCTGGATCGGGAGACGCGTTGTGTTCTTGAGCAAAGCACTTCATTTCCCGTTGCTCCAGTCCTCTCAGCTTGCAAAAATGAATAATCCTGCGACGGACTGGCGTCCCGTCTAGGTGGGGAATATATACGTCATGAAACCGGGAAAGCGGCCCTTGTGAGTCAGTATAAGTCGAGAAGGAAGGTCACTATTCTTTTAGCCTTGGGGATTGAGAATGATTTTTTCCCCTCAGTGAGTGAGTCAAATGATGTTTTTAACACTTTTTATTTCAAAAGTCAAGAAATTGATTCTATCATCATACAATATATGAATCGTCAAGGGCAGTGAGCTGGCAGAATCGTTAGCTCGTTGGGCAAAGTGCTTAGTGGCAATTCGTTCGTCTTTTACGTTCTGAGTTCAAAATTCCACCGAACTCGACTTTGTTCTTCATCCTTTCGGGGTCGATAAAATAAGTATCAGTTGAGCACTGGGATCGAGGTAATTGGCTTGACCTCTGCCCCGAACTTGTGGCCTTGTGCCAAAATTTGAAACCAATATGTGGACCATCAGCTAAATCTAAAATGTACATCATCAGGATTTCTATTTATTTCAGCGTTTTCGGACACAGAAACAAAACATGAAAATAAACATAGGATACATAAAAAAAAGAAACAAAAAATTGCCCATGAATATACTTTATCTAAATGAAATATACAATGCATATTTACATATAGGTGCAGGCGTGGCTGTGTGGTAAGAAATTTGCTTCTCAAACATATGATTCTGGGTTCAGTCCCACTACGCGGCACTTTGGGCCAGTATCTTCAGCTATGGTCTCGTGCCGACAAAGGCCTTGTGAGTGCATTTGATAGACGAAAACTAAAAGGAACACGTGGTATACATATGTGTGTGTGTGTGTGTGTGTGTGTGTGTGTGTGTGTGTTTGTCTTCCACGATCGCTTGACACCCGGTGCTGGTATGTTTACGTCTCCGTAATATAGCAGAAGAGTCTGATAGAATAAGTACCAGGCTTTAAAAAAATAAGTACTGGGGTCGATTCATTCGACTAAAAATTTTTCAAGGCGGTGCATGACCGCAGTGTAATGAGTGAAATAAAAGATAAAAGATATGAAATTTAAATATTTACACACACCACACACACACACACGAAATATGTACTAGAAGAACTGAATGCATAATTAAGGGAGAGTACAGGGTGTGAGGATTCGATTCAATTAGGAGTGTTGACAGGAAACCAGTAATGCTGTTATTTCTTCCACACGTCAAGATTGGCTGTAAGTAGTTCTACTTACACGGATGTTGGAAATAGTAAAAAGGAGGCAGAGGAATTAAGAGAGAAAGAGAGAAGAGGGGGAAAAAATGGGTATGGATATGCTATGATATGATGCTGCTCCTTAATAAATTTTCCCCGTTTTAGAGTAGTTATAAATAACTGCCCGTCGGCTCTTTATAGCCAGTCAAAACAAACAAACGAAGAGCTCCTCGATGCTGTTAAGTAAGAACCTTACGAACCAAAATATTATTTTACTTTCAGAAAAAATTCTGTAAATGAGAATAGGTATTTCATACCGATATCTTATTCAAGAAGCCTGAAATACGCAAAGGAGAGAAGAGAACGAAAGAAGGGAAAGAAAAGTTTGAAGAAGAATTAGATGATAAAACCAGCAAGAACATGTAACAAAAAATAAACACTGTGACAGAAATTTATTGGGTTCTTCAACTTTCCTTACCCTCTGAAATACGGCGAATCTATGTATTTTAGAAGAGCATCGTCTTTTAGTTTTATGTCTTTATCGCTAGCAACTAAATAAACTGACCCCCTACCCACCATTTCCGCAGTGTGTTGTCATTTGAGATTAGAAAAAGCCCAGCACAGTGAGTGAAATTAGTAGCTGAAACATTGTAATTATATATATATGTATATATATATATATATACACACAAATATATTGAAAAAAAAAAGAGAATTATAAAAGCAAGTTAACAACAACGACAAGAGCAGCCGTTTCTTTCCCACTGCCTGAACAAGTAGATAACTGTTGACTAATAGGCACACAGTAACAACATCCCCCAAAATCATAATAGTCAGTAACTTAAAAAAAGAAAGAAAGAAAAACTGTGTAGAAGCTGTCTTGATAACATTTATCCAAAATGTTCTCTTCAACTAAATGTCTGTGGATAACTCTAATACAAGTAAGTCACCAATTATTCTGGTGTTTCTTTATTCCTGCTGTATTACGATTTTAATTCTCTAATCTATATTATTTCCTTCATTTTTTTTTCATGTTATTCATCATCTGTTTCATACATTTTATTTCTTGTCAATTGTCTTTTACATTTCCCTTCTTTCATTTTCTTTCTTGGTGTTGCTCCTTATTATTATTTTTTTTTTACTTTTTTTTACTTATATTTCATTCACTTCCCTTTTATTTTTTTCCCGTCGTTCTTCTCTCTCCCATTATTTCAGCTTTTTAACTTTTGGCACTCTTCAATCGTCTTCATACATCCTTTTGATTTTTTTCATTAAGCTTTTCTTTGTCTCATTGTGATTGCTTTAGTGGCAGTTACTATAGTAGTAGTAGTAGTAGTAGTAGTAGTAGCTATTGGTAATCTTCTGCAATTCCAAATTACTTGAGCAGAGTAAATCATATTTGTAATTCCATCCTTACATTACCAGATTGACAAAAAAATATCCATGGTGACAAACGCTATGGAGAAACTTCCTTCACATGTACGATGAGCTTACATTGGAATTTTCGTGGGAGAAATTAAGGGTGGTTTCGCTTTGCTCCGGGTATTTTTATTTTATTTATTTTGAATGGAAAGCAAAAAGAAGAAAAACGTCAATTGCCGCTGAAAAAAATTTAATTCGTATGTGAAAATGTAGCCAGATGAGAAAATAGGCGGGTGAGTCGTTTTGAAATTTGCTGAAGTTAGTTTAGTGGTTCAATGGTGTTTTTAGAAAATGCAGAATAATACTTGAACATAAAACGTTATTCATAAATTTTGTTAAACTCAAATATGATTATTAAAATGAAGCCAAGCAATAATTTTCTGACTTTATCCAACTCTTTAACTTATTGTTGTTGGCACTCCATCGCTTCCGACGTCGAGGGTTCCAGTTGATCCGATCAACGGAACAGCCTGCTCGTGAAATTAACGTGCAAGTGGCTGAGCACTCCACAGACACGTGTACCCTTAACATAGTTCTCGGGGATATTCAGCGTGACACAGTTTGATAAGGCTGACCCTTTGAATTACAGGCACAACAGAAACAGGAAGTAAGAGTGAGAGAAAGTTGTGGTGGAAGAGTACAGCAGGGTTCGCCACCATCCCCTGCCGGAGCATCGTGGAGCTTTTAGGTGTTTTCCCTCAATAAACACTCACAACGCCCGGTCTGGGAATCGAAACCGCGATCCTATGACTGCGAGTCTGCTGCCCTAACCACTGGGCCTTTGCGCCTCCACTCTTTAACTTATATATTGAGAGAAAAAAAACTGTGTGAAGAGCACGAGTATTTTTTTACTTTCTACAAGAAGTTCATCTTTTTTTTTTTTTTTTTACTTGATCTTCAAAGCTCCGCAAAGTCAAATTGATTGAGAACCACTGCAACTAGAATCGAACTCAGAATAGAGTCAGAAATCCAAATGCTGTAGTACTTTCAACTTGTTATTCTGTCATTTTGATAATTTTGGACTGAAGAAATGAACTCAGTGAATTTAGAATGACAATGTTCTGAGTTTAAATACCGTTGAGTTCAACTTTGCCTTTCAACCTTTAGGGATTGATAAAATAAGATATCAGTTAAATAGTTGGATCAGTAACACTCTACTCTCACTATTGGTCTTGAGTCTAAATTAGAAACAATTATTTAGCTTTCTGAGCTTAATTCCTGATGGTGTTGATTTTTTGGTTTTTGTGTTTCAGTTTTCTTGCGCCAGTTTAGTTGTCTGCACCCTTTTCTGAATTCGTACAGCTGTGACAATTTTAAGAAATTTGTAGGACGATCGATGGCAGAATAGTAGAGCGCCGGATAAAATGCCTTGTATTTTGTTCCATATTTTGATGTTATGACTTCAAATTCCATCGGTAACCATTTATCCTACCACAATGGTGAAGTATTAATCATATATATATATATATATATATATATATATATATATATATATATATATATATATATATATATATATATATATACATACTAGGGTTAATGGAATGACTAGGGATTGAACTAAATTCCTTTCATACAAAGTTGTAACATATAATCTAAGGCATCATCAACAACAATGACAACACACACAGAGACATATATTAGAGTATATCTTTATTATTTAAGGCAGCAAATTGGCTGTATTTGTTCCGAATATCAACGTTCTAAGTTCAAATTCCACCGAGGTCAACTTCGCCTGTCATCTCTTTCGGGGTCGATAAATAAAGTACAAGTTTATGGCAGTAGCACTTGCACCGTTTCTCCTTTTTCTCTTGCTTTTCTTTCTGTCTTTCTCTCTTATTCTGCATCTCCCGGTTTCGCGTAAATTTCTGTGACAACGATGAAATGAGAGTATCTTGCGAAATAAACCTTTGTTTATTAATTATTCCTTATAGGACGGTGGAATGACAGAATAATCAGAGTGACAGATAAAATACTTTGCGGCAATTATTCTAAGCCTTATATTCTGACTACAAATCCAGCCGAAATCAGTTTCGTTTTTCATCCTTCCTGGTTTAATAAAATCAAGGACTGAAGCCAATTTAATTGATTGCTGATCTGTGTTAATGGCTATCATGTTACATACTGTAGAATCCAACTCAAATATCCGTCCAGCTGTGGCTTTCTAACGACGGGTGAAATGACATGCAAATGTCAAACTAACAAATACCAGCTCCCATCTAAATATTAACTATTTTGGAATCCACCTTTACAGTCATATAATTCTTAATTTTTCGTCGCGGTGATGGACAAGTTGGAAAACTTGAAAACTATCTTTAATTCATTAAACATTGTAGTTTGCCCATTCCCTTTTCAATCATCATAACCCCGCTCCTATAAAGAAACACCGGGTAAGAGTACATTGCCGTCGCACAGATATCATCAATCTGTACTACAGCATATTACTGCTAAAACAAACACACACACACACCGACACACACAAACATATCCTATCCTTCACCCTCACATGCACACTCTCTAAAATACAAACCCCTTCTTTGGACAAAAGAAAAATAAGACACCTATATATTTCTAGCATACGTACAAAGCTACAAATTTTGGTGGGAAGGATTAGTCGATTTCATCAAGCGGTACTTTATTTAGTCAACCACAGAAGAACGAACAAAAAAGACGAACTCGGCGTCCTAACAATTTTCAGTCCACTGCGTTCAGTTATCATCAATGGTTTTTGATTTTGTCACAAGGCCAACAATTTTGAGAGGGAATGGTGAGTTGATTACATTGACTGAGAGGTATTTTCTTCCTTCGATCCTAGAGGGATGACAGGCAAAGCTGATCGCGGTGAGATTTGAAATCAGAATGTAAAGCGCCGGTAAGGATGTCGTGAGACACATTTTCCGAAGCTCCAACGATTCTGCCAGTTTGCCGTGCTATAATTATATTGATTATATAATCAGTTGTAGAAATGTTTTGAAATAGATGCATACATACGCATATACACAAACTCTGTCTTTGTCTCTCTCTCTCTATCTCACCCACGTGCGCACACACACACACACACACACACACACACATACACACACACACATTGCATATATCGTGTGTATCTGTGCGTGCGTGTTTGTGTGTTTGAGCATACGAGTGTACGAGTTCAAGAATTGAAAGTAGGAAGTCGAACTGTGCGGAGTAATTAAAGAGCAGTGAGAAAAGTAACTAGAAGGACGGTGAAAACCAACCATAAGTTTTGAAAGAGGAAGAAAAAAATGATGTCAAAGAAACTGAAACAAAACGAGAGAGAGAGAGAGAGAGAGAGAGAGAGAGAGAGAGAGAGAGAGAGAGAGAGAGAGAGATAGAGAGAGAGAGAGAGAGATGGATGAGAAGGAAGAAAAAGAGATGAAGAGGTAGACAGTCTGCAAAAATATAAAAAAACGACTGTGAAAAAGTGCTGAGGTCAGGGACGTGAAACATAAATATATACATCCTGTGTGATGATATTGTATGTGCCCTTGAGAACAAATTACTTTTCAAGCAATCTATTAAATAAATACTAAATATAATTTCTGAAGGTCATTGCCTTGTCAAATGCTGTAAATTTTGCAAGAGACAGCCGTCGATTGAATCGACCTCAGTACTTTACTTGACTAGTTTTAATTTTATTGATCGCGGAAGGTTAAAAGGAGAAGTCAACACAGACGTGATTGCAATTACGAATATAAAACGGTTTAACTAAATACATCATGGTACTTAGTCAGTTACTGAGATCGATGTAGTCTACTAATCCTTCTTCTTAACATCTCTGCCCTTGTGCCTAAATCAGAAACCATTAATGATAACTGAGCGCGGTGAATTGAAATCATTAGGGCGTCGCTCAGATGGTTATAATTATTTGGTTCCCACCCTTACGGTCTGAATTTAAATCCTGCCGAGTTTATCTTTGTTGTTCATTCTTTCAGGATTGATAAAATAAAGTGCCAGTCAAATACTTGAGCTTTGTATCTGTTAGAAATACATATCGATCATGTAAGGATAAAAGGCAAAGTTAACGCTAACGTGATTGAAATTAAGACTGTAAAAGGACTTTAATTAAATACAACATTGTACTTAGGTGCCTATTTTATTCTACGAAAACACTGACTTCTAACATAAAATGAGTTATACCAGTAATTCAAAGATTCGGCCTTTTTACATTCTGAGTCACGCTGAATCTCCATGCGTTGAGGGTACTTGTGTTTGTGGAGTGCTCAACCACTTGCACGTTAATTTCACGAGCAGGTTGTTGATCGGATCAACTGGAACCCTCGTCGTCGTAACCGACGGAGTGATAGTCATAGTCACTGTTGTAGAGCATGTGCCATCCTGGGCAGCTCTTAATGCAATAGAGGTTAATGCAATAAATAAAAAAACGTTGCCTCCATAAAAGCGCCGCCCTGGGCGGCCGTTCCCATCGCTCACCACCCTCCCAAGCCACGCTACTGCTTATTATAGGGCAGACTCGTGATCAAAGGCGTTCCAACTTTGACCGCCACATGTTACTGTATATTTTGCATATTTAGGACTACGTTATACATAATTTTTTCAAAGACTATATGTTAGGTTTTGAGGAAATTTGGCTGTTGTTTCTACCAAGTCAAGTGATAGTGGAAATTACCTTTTTGGCTCGCTCTTATTATTTTCTGCTCGTTTATCTATTTCACCCTCACTCCTAACACCCTTTGCTTTTAAACTGAAAGTTCTTGCCATCTGAGTTATTAGAACTGCTGTTGTTGATACTGCTACTGTTGTCGTTTACGTTGCTGTTTGCTTCACAGAAAACCTTGATCAAAGACGTTCCCAACATGACCTAACCATCTTGGTCTTTGTATATCAGAAAGGACATTATCATCTGAGTCCTTTCATTCTTTAGGTTAGTAGGACGTTATTTAGGAAGATTAGGCTGCTATTTCTAACAGGTCGAGTAACTGCATAGAAGCTTCTCGTTGTTATTGATTATAAGGGTTCTGGCTGTGACTTACCCGTCATTTTGCTAGCCTGTAATATCCAATGGATCTTTCCATTCTAAAAACGGGAGGAAATTTGGCAACTAGTTCTAACAGCACTAGTGATCACTTATAGACTCCCTCGTTGTTTTGTCTCTGTTGTTTATGGCAATAGTGATGATGATAGTGTTGGGGAGGATTATGTAGTCGTTGATTTTTCTTGTGGTAGGAAGTGGTTATTAATTGCTTTTTTGAATCACTGTTGTTTTCAGTCCTCATTAACGGCCTATCTATGTCTCGTCTGCGTTGCATAAACAGGACAAACGTTAAAACTTTAACATATGATAGTTTCCCATATAAATTCAATCTGCAGGGGGTGACATAAGCATTATGTTACTAAACAGAATTTCTGCAGAGATTGTTTTACACACTTTAAAGTATGTTAAAAAAGTTGAAAATATTTCTTTTTATGTCTGTCTATCCTATGAGAAGGGCCTGGAGCTATAATCTTTGGAACTCATTCCATTTATACGAAGACTAACGTTAAATTGTGGAACAGGATTTCATGCTGTGGAAGTATTTTATAAATTGTTGAATGTTCAAGCATAAGAACTAATAGGCAAAGGCACAAATGCGACCCACATTAGAACACATTAGAGCATAGAACAGAACAGCTGTTAAACACACACATGCACATACACACATACAGGAGAGAGAGAGAGAGAGAGAGGGGGAGGGGAGAGATTCTACAGAAGTGGTTGCCAACCGGCGTATTACGACATCCTAATCTGTTGTAGACAGTTGTTGGGGGTATCGTGAAGATTTAAGTTAAAATTACACTACTGACAAATGTTAATAAAAGATAGGGTGTCAATGACACACAAACGTTAGAAACTACTGTTTTAAGGCACCCTCCAAAAAGGCTATCTGATTGATTGGCAGACAATGAATGTAGAATTCATTCAACAGAAGTTTAAACTAAACGTAAACTGCATTACATATAAACTGAACATAAGCTCCACCGTCACAGGTTTGCTCTTTTATAAATCTCTGACGTTGTGCTTATGTAAAAAACTATAAGGGGAAAGAATGCTGGGAAACCGGCTGGTGTCTGGTTCATTGGCGCTGGTACAATAGAGACGTGATGTGTGGTGAATGGCTGCTGCCAAAGACGAAGTGAGGCCGAATACAAGGGTTTTTATAACCCTGGGTTGGCTCCAGAGACAAAGCGGTCTTTCCCGTGTTGAAAACAAACTGTTGCAAACAGGCGATTGGACATGCAACTAGTTTTGCAAGCCACTGAATCACGTGATTCGATGGAAAGAAAAGGTCTGGTGAGCCCACTCTGCGGTATTTAAGCTTAAACGACCAAACATATAAAAGCATTACACACTTCTGCTACAAAATTAATAATTCAATCTTAGTAAAAACTGTAGAGCAGATGTAAACTCCTGGTGAGCCAAATCCACAACACAGTTTTAACACTCGGTAGTATAGAATATTGTCCTGTCTCCCACGCGCGTCATCTGGGAAAGGCACGAATATTACAAATTCTAAATCATGTCTCTTACAAATTGTACTTTTACTCGTACTCCTATGTAACTATACATTCATGAGCAAAAGTTTTTTTTCGTTTTTCACAGGTGGTGTATTATTGTCAACCAAGCTTCACCGTTCCTTTGCCCCCATCAGACATTGGCAAGAATTACAAAATTAGTAAGGAAGGAATTGGTATAATAGGGCCATACAGCAATAAATCAATTGACCAGCTAATTACGGGAGCACTCGGTGGAATCGGAAGTAAGTATCATTAAATTTTGCTGTTTTAGTGTTAAACACACACATGTACATACACACATACAGGAGAGAGAGAGAGAGAGAGAGAGAGAGAGAGAGAGAGAGAGAGAGAGAGAGAGAGAGAGAGAGAGAGAGAGAGAGATTCTACAGAAGTGGTTGCCAACCTATTTATCCAAACATACGCAGAGAAACTTTATGCCTACCCACCTACCTACCTACCTACCTACCTACGAGTGGCTGTGTGGTAAGTAGCTTGCTTACCAACCACATGGTTCCGGGTTCATTCCCACTGCGTGGCACCTTGGGAAAGTGTCTTCTACTATAGCCTCGGGCCGACCAAAGCCTTGTGAGTGGATTTGGTAGACAGAAACTGAAAGAAACCCGTCGTATATATATGTATATATATGTATGTATGTGGCTGTATATGTTTGTGCGTCTGTGTTTGTCCCCCCAGCATCACTTGACAACCGATGCTGGTGTGTTTACGTCCCCGTAACTTAGCGGTTCGGCAAAAGTGACCGATAGAATAAGTACTAGGCTTCCAAACAATAAGTCCTGGGGTCGATTTGCTCGACTAAAAGGCGGTGCTCCAGTATGGCCGCAGTCAAATGACTGAAAAAAGTAAAAGAGAGTAAAGAATATACATACATACATACATACATAAATACATACATACATATAATAATATTAATTAACAGGAGATGGATTCAGTATTAAACCTTTATTGGGTACAACATATTTTTCGGCCCATCAGTCGGGGTCTAATCAAGTACATCGATAAAGATATGTCTCACTACAAACTTTTAGTGTCGGCTGGCTTGTTGTTATATGCCCATCAAGTTAAGGAATGAATAAAAGCAAATAATATTACAGAAACGCAAAAAATTCAAATATGAACGTGGAAATCTTGCATTCCAGTTCAGATAGAATTACCTAATCAGCTTTCGCTGTCATAACTGCTTAAAGGAAAAAGAAAATAGGAGAAAGGAAGACCAACACTTAGTCAAGTAGTTTTATGTTCATGCATATACATACAGACCGTGGTACATACACATACACACACACGCACACACACACACACACACACACACACACACACACACACACACACACACACACACACACACACATATACATATATGCATACACACATACACATATATTCATATACATATGCATATATGCATACAAACACATATATGTAAGTACATACATTCGCATATATATATATAATAATAATAATATTAGGAAATAAATTATTATTCCAACCTTACAGGTAAAATTCAGTATAATAATATTAGACCGAATTTTGTAATATATAATATATGTATATAACTAATTTAGAGACGAACCATCATTCCACAACTCAATCAATGAAGAACCCGTCCAAAACCATGCTGTGAGACATATACCATACAAAATACTAATCTAAAATTTTAATAATATATAATATTGAACAGTAAGATTATTACAATCATATAATATATAAGAGCAAATACTTTTATAATCACAGCTATACCATACAAAGAAACAGTCATCATAAAGATATTAATCTAAAAATCAAATAAAGTATAAATTGAACAATAAAAATTAATACAATAATATAATGTATAAAAGTAAGTACTTGTACATCGACTACGCACGTTTCATGGCTGAATTAGGACTATATAAAATCATATAAGAAAACGATATCCAAGTTAATTTCTTATATGATTTTATATAGTCCTAATTCAACCATGAAATGCGCATAGTCGATGTACAAGTACTTACTTTTCTATGCGCGTTGAAATTGTTTAGGAATTTATAGAGAGTGGAGCTGAGTGGCTTAGTTGTTCGAGTGTTGGATTCATGATCGTAAGATTTTGGTTTCGATTCCTGGACCGGGCGACGCGTTTTGTCCTTGAGCCAAGCACTTCATTTCACGTTGTTCCAGTCCACTCAGCTGGCAAAAATGAGTAATCCTGCGATAGACTGGCGTCCCGTCCAAGTGGGGAATTTATACGCCGCAAAAACCATGAAACCGACCCTTATGAGTCGGTATGACTAGAAAAAGAAACTTTACAACGATAAATAACTGTTCCTGTTAATTTGGTATGAAAGTCACACCTCTGGATAAAACACAGAATTAATAATTGTGATTATAGAACTCTCAGCCAACTCAATTTTAAGATATTCTTTCAAAAACGTAGATCTTCTTAAGATGTTTTTTTTTTAACTTCAAGCACCGTTGCCTAATATCTCTTTTATAATTCCACGTCATTGCTCGACTTGATAGAAAAAGCAACCAGCTTTCCTACAAATCTGAACGTAATATGCTCGAAAAGTGGGACACATTTGATGTGATACTGAGTCCATTGTAGTTCGGAAAAAAGTCATGATGACCGTTGTTTTCAACAACTTAGTCACTTGCGGAGGGGAAGCGCTGAAGTGTTTTTAAGAACTTCCATACTTGATGAAAGGAAAGGAGGGAGTTTTTTTAAGCCCATGGTTGCAACTGAAATATCTTTAACCATGTGTCTGTACAATCTAGGCCGAGCTGGAGTTAATCAACAATAATGACTTTTATATAACAGCAAATGTTAGGAATCGAGTATTTTCTAACAGTATATGTTATAGATGCTTTCCAGCTGAAAATACTGTCTTTACAACTTTATCCTTATATTGTTTTATTGTTTTCATTTATTGGACTGAGATAGTAATATATATCTAGATTCGCCCTATGACTGGCTCTTTTATTATTGATTTCAAAATGAAGGCAGGAAAAACAGATATGGGCGGGATTTAAACTAAAAAAAAAAGAAGGAATGCACAAAAATCAAATAATTGCAAGAGATTTTGACCTACACTCTCTCGATTCTGACACCCACAGTCGTATAAACCTGGAAAAAAGAAGAGACGGGTTGGTCGCGACTGGAATGCTTTTCATCATAGGTTTACTTGTTTTAGACTGCTTCAGGCTGAACAGCAACATTCATCTGCACACTTCAGTTAATATAAAAGGTTTAAAAATTATAAAAACAAAATATTGCAAAATGCTCAGAGTCGCCTCTGTTATAATTCAATATCATTTCAGAGGCTGCCAACAGTATTGTCGGTGCAAATGGATCGATTCTTGCTGAACTGGATATGATGTTGAATATTGAGCAGTTTAACGATTTGTATGAAGTTCCAAACACGTGAGTATATATATTCGATCATTAAATCGTAGAAAACTAGAAAAGTCATTTTCTTATATACATATATATATATATATATATATATATATATATATATTATACATGCACACACACGTATGCATGATACAGGTAGGTAGGTATGTAGTTGTATGTATATATTAGCATGAAAATGCGGGTGTAGGGATGATGATATTCTTAATTGAGCTTGGAAAAGTAGGGAATAAGAAGTGGAAGCTATTATAAGGGAAAGGAAGATAGTGTCTAAAATGAAGCAATTGCAAATGTGCTTGAATTTATGTGGATTAAGTGCAGTGAATGTAGGGCTTTCTACTTACGTAATAGAAACTTTTTCATGTGTTTACTTTTTCGATTTCTCTTATTTTAGTTGTTGATTTTCCCTCTTCAAGTTGTGCACAGATTACATCGCTTGCTTCTAATTCTAATTTTCCATTTTGTCGTATAAAACCCAGTGTAAAAATGATATAGAAATATTACATAATATGATAGAGGTTAAGCTTTAGAAAATACTTTCTAACCATGCATTGTCCATTAAACATGCAGATAATATGCACATAATATGCACAACGAAATTCGCCGACTACATCTGGAAACTAAAGGATAAAACATCGGATCACATGATTAAATGGAAAAAAAGAAAAAGCAGTCACCTGGTGATCGTAGCTGCGTGAAACTCGAGTCACGAGAAAACTGAATTCTCCTTCACTATTCAGTATACTCTGTCATATACTAAAAACTCACTCTCGTTTATTACAGATGTATTTAAAAATATATTTATCTCAAAGCATAGCAGGTTAAAGATGAGTACTAGACCAAGACTTTCTTTCAAAACTTGTATATACTAGGAAAAATCCATAGCAAAGGACATATAGCATTTCCTCTTTTGTATACTATCAGTTTCTTATATATCATTTTCTATCTTTTATTTTATATTTTTTCCAACTTTTAGAGAATCGGAACCCATCCGCAAAAGGCGAAAAGCAGTTCGCAACGAGAAGTTTCGCTGGACAAACGGTATCATCCCTTACGAATTCGATCCATATGATTTCTGTAAGTACTAAGCTTATATTTTGACTGGAATAATATCCGACTATTTAAAAGTTTATTAAAACTATATCTATGGTGGATCGTTTGATCGAAAACCATACTAGACTGACAGGCTGGAGGCTCACTATGGATCACATCTGATTTATGAGTGTCAACAATGGACCAATACATTTTACTTAAACTTGTTTAATGTATAACAGATATTAAAATGTCACGTCAATGATATAAAAACAAAATAAAATTTTCTTCTTTTGTGTATTGGTCGTAAGATATGTCGCCTGACCTTTACATTTGGCAACGTGATACGTTGTCTACGTTTTTTCATTTGGCTTGTATTATGTCATCTGCTCTTTTCATTTGGTTACGGGAAATGTCGACTGCCCTTTCTATTTATTAAACTAATATAGTGTCTCTCAGGCAGGACCGTCTCACGAATATTAAAGGTCCTCATTCAGAGCAATACGTTGGGCGTCCCCCACTACACAACCACAGCATACATAGATTAGCATTAAGCTCCTAGACTTGTGGGGCACCGGTTAATTGCCCAGTGTATCCATGCTTTAAAACGGCACTGCTCTCAGTCAGCAAAATTCTTCAAAGAAATTAGAAGTGCTCTGCTCAAAATGCCGGACGTTATCTATCCCCCTAGTACAGACAATATTCGTATTTTCCATATGAAATTAACTGATTTTTGACAATTCCGATAATTACTACTTTCTCAGATTTCAAGTGATTTCCTTACATGTCATTTTATCGATCTCTTTATGTTTGTAAGCGTGTCTTTTTTAACTTCTCCCACCTCCCCATAAAATCATATGTTCTGATATCATTATATTCTGTCACTTTATCTCTACCTTTCCCCCACTCACAAAAGTTGTTATGATCCGCTGTTGCTCTCTCTCTCTCTCTCTTTGTCTCTCTCTCTCTCTCACACACACACACCCTCTTTTTCCTCTCTTTCTTAAGTTACGTTTATCTCTCACACCCACGTCCACACATACACATTAACTACATCTCCACAGCCAATATTCACAATATTCACAAATATACAGATTAACATTCACAAATATATATTGTCTTGTGAAATTACGCCCACGATGTAGCATTTAGCAGTTTGAGGTAAGAACAGTGCCAACCAGTTTTGTTGCTATTTAACAATTTATGAGGATTCATTTACCTCTCTTTCCTAAACCCAGGAGATGTTTCTGTGTGTGTATACACACACACACACACACACACACACACACACACACACACAGAGGTACACACACAAACACACCCAGACACACTCTCACACACAGAGACACACTCTCACACACAGAGACACACTCTCACATACACAGACCCACTCTCACACACAGACACACTCACACATACAGGCGCACAGGCGCACACACACACACACACACAAGCGTACACGTACACACAGGCGTACACATACACACAGGCGCATACACACACAGGCGCGCACATACACGCACAGGCGCACACATACACACAGGCGCACACATACACACAGGGGCACACATTCACACAAGGGCACACATACACACAGGCGCAAACATACACACAGGCGCACACACACAAACGCGCGCACACACACAGGCGCACACACACACACACACACGCACGCACACACTCATACAGCCTAAATACCAATCTTGAGAAATTAGGCTCCTCAAAACCAGAAAGGAGAAAACCGATCCGAAGACTGCAGGTCTAATCCTTCACTAGTAGTGTAAAAATCAGTAAAACTTTCCAGAAGTTTATCATTTAAATGTATATGAGCATATCTAGATATGCAACTATATGCATGAGAATACATACATAAAACAAAACATACAAATCTACACATACGCATACATATATGCATACATACGTACGTACGTACAAAAGTACCATTGTTGTTGAAATTCCAATGAAGGAACCTTGGACCTAGATTAGAAGCCAGCTGTTACTCTATTGACAAGAAATTTTGAAATAAAACTGAATAATGACATACCTACATACATACATACATACATAAACACGCACATGTATGTATGTATGTATGTATGTATGTATGTATCACTGGAATTCACTGAGAACTGTGCCAATCATCAAATAAATACTCGAGAAATTTTATGGTTGATGAAGTCGAACCATTGTATTATGATTCCAGTTTTCATGAATTCGGATATGTGATTGACGAGACAGACCTCACTATTAGAACATAATTCGATGAAAGTAAATACTGTCATCATTTTTAAAATCATTTATATAACGAAATTAACGAAAATATTTTTCTTTCTGTTTGTTTATAATAGCGGTAAAGGACCTTTATTTCATTAAACGCGCCTTAACTGAATGGGAAAGATACACTTGTCTCAAGTTTGTACCTGCAAGAGAGACTGACAAGAACAGAATTCTCTTTAGACACGGCAGTGGGTGAGTAGTATTGTATCTCTACAAACGTACAGCATGGTACTATATTTCTTTCTTTTTTTTTTTAATTTACATCTCAAATGGTGGAGGATCTAGGTATCTGCAATTTTGCTTAGGAACACATACGAAATATTGCTTTCAAATTTTGGCACAAAGCCAACAATTTTGAGGGAGTGGTAAATTGTTTACATCGACACCAAGTACTCAATAACTGGTACTTATTTTATCGAACCCGAAAGGATGAAAGGCAAAGTCGATGTCGGTGGAATTTAAAATCAGGACGTAAAGAAGAACAAAATCCCGCTAAGCATTTTGCCTGGCGTGCTAAGGATTCAACTAGCTCGACGTCTTCTCGGAGCACATATGTTCAAGGAGAATATCACAGGCTATGTCACTTTTTCTTATGCGTTATATTCAGACGAGAAAGATTGTTAGAAACAGTTCAGTACTGGAAATGAAGGATACCAGTATTTCTTCGAATCAGTAAAAATAGTGTTGTCTCTGAGGTTTTGAAAAACTGACCGCGAGTTGAATAATAT